>NW_027331954.1:1004143-1247742 GCF_048418815.1 Hemitrygon akajei
ATACTGGTGTCAGAGGCTCCCCTGAGAACAGTCCTGAGAGGCTCTAAGCCTCAGACAGCTTGTATGGGTCGGGAAACCAGGTAATACTGGTGTCAGAGGCTCCCCTGAGAACAGTCCTGAGAAGCTCTAAGCCTCAGACAGCTTGTATGGGTCGGGAAACCAGGAAATACTGGTGTCAGAGGCTCCCTTGAGAACAGTCCTGAGAAGCTCTAAGCCTCAGACAGCTTGTATGGTTTGGGAAACCAGGTAACACTGGTGTCAGAGGCTCCCCTGAGAACCGTCCTGAGAAGCTCTAAGCCTCAGACAGCTTGTATGGGTCGGGAACCCAGGTAATACAGGTGTCAGAGGCTCCCCTGAGAACAGTCCTGAGAAGCTCTAAGCCCCAGACAGCTTGTATGGGTCGGGAAACCAGGTAGTACTGGTGTCAGAGGCTCCCCTGAGAACAGTCCTGAGACGCTCTAAGCCTCAGACAGCTTGTATGGGTCGGGAAACCAGGTAGTATTGGTGTCAGAGGCTCCCCTGAGAACAGTCCTGAGAAGCTCTAAGCCTCAGACAGCTTGTATGGGTCGGGAAACCAGGTAATACTGGTGTCAGAGGCTCCGCTGTGAACAGTCCTGAGAAGCTCTAAGCCTCAGACATCTTGTATGGGTCGGGAAACCAGGTAACACTGGTGTCAGAGGCTCCCCTGAGAACAGTCCTGAGAAGCTCTAAGCCTCAGACAGCTTGTATGGGTCGGGAAACCAGTTAATACTAATGTCAGAGGCTCCCCTGAGAACAGTCCTGAGAAGCTCTAAGCCTCAGACAGCTTGTATGGGTCGGGAAACCAGGTAATACTGGTGTCAGAGGCTCCCCTGAGAACAGTCCTGAGAAGCTCTAAGCATCTGACAGCTTGTATGGGTCGGGAAACCAGGTAACACTGGTGTCAGAGGCTCCCCTGAGAACAGTCCTGAGAAGCTCTAAGCCTCAGACAGCTTGTATGTGTCGGGAAACCAGTTAATACTGGTGTCAGAGGCTCCCCTGAGAACAGTCCTGTGAAGAGACGCTTCAACAGTTTTTCCACATATTCTGTTTTTCATGGGTGAGCTTTTCCAGCATTAACCATTTCTGTTCCGTTCTTCGGTTTTCTTCATTCGGACTTAATCGAATTTATTCATTTCGTCTGCACCTGACGGGGTTGGCGCTAGCAGAAAATATTGCATTCAGTATTGACTGCGAAGACGGAGTTACCAGATTATCGCTCCCACTTCTCCTTTCGGTACTCAGTAACGAGTCCGTATTCAGATCATATTCACTTCAGTTTACTCTGTAAACTCACATTTCTACGACCCCTGTGCCCCGACCCTCTTGTCATGCCCTCCACTTTTAAATGCAAGAATAACGTGGAGATGTCACATAATCCTTACAACAGCTGGATTCGTTTCCGTTCTGTATTTCTGAGCTTGCTCTTCCCTTTCTCTCTTCCAGCGAACTTGGTGGCGATTGTGATCCTGTCCCGAGGAAAGTGTGGTCTCTCCAAATGTATCACTCGCTACATGGTGGGAATGGCGGCGGCCGATCTCCTGGTCGTTATCTCTGATCCACTGGTGAGGGTAACTGTTTGGTTGTAGTTTCACCGATCGTTCCTTTTCATCACTCCTGTGTGCAGACTCAATGGATGGTTTATATTTGCGAGCACTGCGACCTCTGTCTGGCTGACTGTCGCTTTCACCGTTGACCGATTTGTGGCTATTTGCTGTGAGAAACTGAAAACAAAATATTGCACAGAGAGAAAGGCGGCTGTGGTTATCGGGACAGTCAGTGTGCTGGCCTGTTTGGAGTGTGTCCCCTGGGGCTTTGTATACGAGCCTTTAGCAATAATTGATGATATCCCCTGGTATTGTGTTGCAACAGCGAGCTACCGGAATTCCTCCTCATGGGCGGAGGAAAATGCATTCACCGCATTTTAACTCCTTGTGTCCCGTTCTTTCTGATTTTGCTGCTCAACATTCTGACTGTCAGGCTGATTCTAGCGGCCAGTCGAGCCCGCAGGGGGCTCCGGGGACAAAAGAGTGGAGAGAATGACAAGGACCGGGAGATGGAGAACCGACTCAAATCCATCGTTTTGCTCTTCAGCATAACCGGTAGTTTCATATTGTTGTGGGTAACGCAGGTTGTGTTTTATATCTATCAACGGATTTCCAAGAGTGCTGTTTATTATTCTGTCACGGATCCCCGTTACATCACAGAATACACATCCGGAATGCTGCAGGTTCTCAGTTCCTGCACCAACACGTGTATTTACGCCCTGACTCAGAGCAAATTCCGAGGGGAACTAAACAATGCGGTGAAGTATCCACTGAATCAGATGTTGAAACTCATGAAACGTTAGAAATAAACGGTGAAAAATATTACAAATTAACTGCATCCCTGCTTCCTTTTCTATACCACCACTGGTGGGTGAAAGGAAACAATGTGATGAGCAGAGCTACCAAACGAACACGAGAAAATCTGCAGGTTCCCGAAATACAAAACGACACACACATAATTATGCATAATGCAGTCTGTTGGCCCAGAAAGTCGACTGTTCACTCAAAGGTTAAAAGGTGTAATTTAATGTCAGAGAAATGAATACAATATACATCGTGAAATGCTTTTTCTTCGCAAACATCCACGAAAACAGAGAAGTGTCACAAAGAATGAAAGAAACTTAAATGTTAGAAGCCAAAAGTAACAGCCCCCCAGCTCCCCTCTGCCGCGCGTAAGCGGCTGTAAGCAAACCCCCCTCCCCCAGCAAAAAAAAGCGCACCCGCTACCGAGAACAAGCGTGAACAAGGCGACAACAAATATATAGACTTGCAGTTAACTATCGCACTTCATCCGGTATTCAACAGGCCACAGATTCCTTCTCTCCCTAATAAGGGAAAGAGAGGTGTCCCCCATTTCCACAGCGAACGGGAGACATAACAATGACCCGCTGGTCTGCGATGTTATAAAAAGTCCGTTTCCTCGCTTTCTACGAGCTCTGTCCCTTAATATCGCGAAGATCTCGGGTCTTCGGACCCACAGTGAAAGATGTGTCAGCCTCCCCGAAGTCAAACGTTTCTCCTGCCGTGACATCGACCCTCGATCCGAGGGTCGGTTCTACCCGTGCCGCCCACAAGGGCGAACCGCTGACCGGTCCTGAAATCCGAAGAACCGTTCCCATTCCCGCATTGAACCGACGTCGGTGTTGAACTCCAGGTCAGGGTCTTCAAACGAATCTTGAAAGGGAAAAATAAAGATATTTAGGATGGAAGTAAAGCTGTTTCTGAAGATGCAAGCAAATGAGTCGCCGTGTAACCCCATCTGAACTCCACCTCCATCTCTTTTCCATTGTCGCTACCTGGTCTGCCGCTTTCCTCCAGCATTTTGCGTGCGTTGCCTTACAGTTACAAAATAGCTGCTTAAACCCGGTCCCGGCGGCACCACTGGCTCCAGAATCCCCTTCGCATCTCAGCTGCCACTCCGGACAAATTGATGTCTGGGCCTTCATTTTCCCTGGCTTTCCGATTCTGGCAAAACTGCATGATCATGGAGTGTATTTTCCTCTCTATAAAACAATTGTGCTACCGACATCACCCGTCTGTCTTTTCATCCTCTTTTTTTCTGTTTCATCTGTTTCTCCCTGTCGGTTCTCCTTTTCTCTGCCTCCTTGAAATATATTCGAGTAGCAGATTTTAACCGTTTACAAATGGCGACACAGTACCATTACATTTACTTATCGTTCTGTGTGAGTGAGTAACTGAGTGAGAGAGCGAGAGAGAGAGAGAGAGAGAGAGAGAGAGAGAGAGAGAGAGAGAGAGAGAGAGATAGAGAGAGAGAGAGAGAGAGTGACAGAGAGTACTGTTGTGAACTACAGAACGAAGGAAGGATGGGAACTGATGTATTCAAATCCTGTTCAGCTATCGACACGGCGCTGCCAACACGGATCCGCCGCAGGGCAGAGGATAATCGAATAAAGAATATCGTCAAACACCTAATGTGTATGAAAAAAAAACACAAGGTGCAGACAATAAATGTAAGCAAATAGCATTCATAACTGAAGCTCTTGAAAGTGATTCCACAACAACGAAGCCAGTCATCACCGCAACCGATTCAGGAATTCATTAAATGCAGGCCAGCGCCGATATCAGTAAACATGATGGAGCAGTGAGTTGACCCAGCCCTTCCCTCGCTCCCAGCCCCGACACCATGACGGGTTCAATCTGACACAGCAGGTAAGTTGTCTAAATTGCCGATCGTTCTTCGCTTTCAGTCCAGGGCACTGCCGCTTCCATATTTTGTCTGCCAAGTTAATCCGGAATGCAACAAAATAAAACGAGGTACAGATATAAAAGATGATATATTGGGGTAATCCAGTCATTTACATTAAGGAATAAACCAAAGGTCTTTGTCAAATATCCAGTATGAGAGAGGCAAGAATGGATATTGGCAGTGCTGAGACAATGACAATGAGAATGGCAATGACAGTACTGAGTGTGTAATGCAGTTCAAAGAAATGTCGGATGAACTCAATAACTATTATGCCTTAGCCTTCACTGTGAAATACTCCAGCAATATACTTAAAAGTCAAGAATGTCAGAGCGCAGGAGTGGGTGCAATTGCACTTGGTAACGAGTAGGTACTTGGGATGCTGAAAGGTTTGATAGTAGATAGGTCACCTGGACAAGATGGAGGAAACACTGGGGTTCGAAAAGGGATTTCTGAGGAGATGCTGAAGTCATTGGTAATGACCATTCAAGATCACTAAATTCGGGAATTGTTCCAGCGGTCTGGGAAATGGCAAATGTCCGTCCGCTATAAGAAGGTGCTGGAGGCAGCAAATAGGAGACTATAAGAGACTTAGCCTTTCTTCAATGACCCAGTCAGGGTCCTGACCTTAACCCAATCGAACAGACCTGGGAGGTCCACAGGTTTTTTATCCACTGGCGCTCCCCAACTAACCTGGCATAGCATCAGCAATTTTGCGAGGTGTAATGGGACATGTGTTGCTTCATTCTGTAGTGTAAAGTTCATAGAGAATTATCCGAAGCAATATACTGGCTGTAAAGCAGTGAAATGATTGAACTAGATACTCAGAAAGGTGCTATGAATACTTTCAAACTGCTAACACTTCAGTTGTTGAGGTTTTTATTTATTTTACATTTACAATTATCTCTGCTTTTAGATTATTCTGTGGAAAATAAGAACATAAATTTCAGAAGTAAAGACTCTCAGTTCAATTGATCAAAATCTCTGTATGTAATACGCAATAATGTGAATGCCGGTTTGTTTTTAATCACCTCTTTCCTAGGGAAACCACTATGCTTTCACGTTATCCATGTCAGTCATGATCTGTTAAACCTGTTTCAGCTCACCTCTCAATCTTCCACGGTCCATGGAATTTGCAACGTTCTTGTAATTCAGGCCCAAAAGTAAGGAACATCCTGGTAAAACGTTTCACCACTTTATGTTTTAATGAAATCTTTACTTCAGCAGAATGATCAACTCTATACCGAAAAGACAAAGTGCGCCACATCCACGTGTTGCATAGAAGCAAAAAAAACTTCCTAATTTCTATCAACAGACAATCTGCAAATGCTGGAAATCCAAACAACACCAGAAACTGCTGGAAGAACTCAGCAGGGCAGGTGGCAGCTATTGGAAAAGTGTACAGTCGATATTTCGGAGTCGAGGTCCTTCATCAGGAATACAGACACCTCATGTGTTTTTTTCCTCCAATTCTAATGAAGGATCTCGATTTGAAGCATCGACTGTAACCTTGCAGATTGATGCTCCCTGGACTTCTGAGATCCTCCAACATTCTGTGTGTATTTCTCCATTCCTATACTCATTCTGTCCTCTGAATGATAAAGGTATTCATCACTTTAGCTAGCTCTGACACTGTTTTCAGTAAACGATGCTTTTGCAGTCCTCGGCCCCTCTGTTCCCGGGGATTCCAACCTTCACTGTGTAAATCCTACACTGGTTTTATTTTTCACAATGCAATGCTTCACATTTAGTTGATTGAAGTCTATTTGCCAATATACAGCCCACATTGCTAAATAATCCCCTTATATTTTTTCATTGTCAGTTAAACTAAGTACAACAGCACCTACATTAGTATCATTTTCAAACTATGTATGCCTCAAATATCCACACCCAAATCTTTCATATAATGTTTAATGCGCAGGTGTTCTGGAACTAACCCCTGTGACACGTCATTACAGACTAGTCTCATTTCTGAGAAACAATCTTCAATTATCATCCTCTTCTTCCTACCACTGAAGTCATTGTGAATCCAGTCCGCTCAGTCTTCTCGATCCCAAGCTATCTAAACTGTTAGACTAATGTGAACACAGGAATACGTTAACTCTTTCCGATAATCAGAGAAGAACGGAATTATTGCAGTTACATCGACACAGGAGCAGCATCATATCAAACATCCGTTGCCCGTTCTGCCCAGAGTCTGCACCGCTGCAGCGTTGACAACCCAGGCGGTCAGACAGAAGTGGCCTGTGGCCCTCAACTTCCCCAGTGCATTCCCCGAGGAAACACAGTCATCCGATCGAACCTCAAGCTTCAATTTGCATTGCCCGGCGTTTTCGATGTATTCCTGATCTCGCTCTTGCATCAGGAATGAAAAAAGAATTGGGGGCAGGACACCTCTGGGGCCTCTGGGGCCGATAGAAGCTCGGTCTTCTCAGGGCTACTTGCACTATCAACGTGGTCCGATATTCCTGGGTCGGTGGAGGATCATGGCGGCCGGATGTCCCCAGAACTGGGATCCTAACCTACCCGCATGGATCTCATTGTGAGGGTGGGTGATGATCGCACACTTGTTGGTAACGGGGTGCCGATACCAGGCTGGGTGAAATGGCCAGTGCGTTGATACTGAGAGTCGATGTTGGGAGTGGTGTGTAACATGAAGCAAGGCGACGGATCCAAACCATGTTCTTCATCCTCACTGGACCGGGCAGTTGAATCCCCTCGTTGCCATGGACAGGAGCTCCGGATTGAAATGGTAAGAGAGAAATATCAGTGAAATGTCTCTGAGAGTGGACTAGCAACTAAAGGGATAGTTCTGATCAGCAGTCAACCGGTTCCATGGAACCGGCTGTGAATGTCCAAGAGAGTGTGGAAATGTGGCGGCACAGATGCGCCGGGTAACTTACTCCTAGCGTGATCGAGCACAGAATCCCAGGCGTCAGCAGCCTGACTTCCTTCTGAACCATGATTCTTTACTGCGTTCTTTCAAGCTTCATCACATCCTTCTACAACTGGGTGCAGCGGAGGTGGCAAGAGAAGTCATAACAACATCACAGAGAATTACAGACCAGTCAGTCTTACGTCAGTGTGGGCTAAGTTTTGGAAAATCTTCTTGGAGGGTATTTCTGACCATGTGGAGAAGGAGGGTCTGATATCCGAAGAAGATACAACAGCGGATGCCGTGTACAGGAATTTTAGTAAAACTCTTGATAAGATTCCCGATTGTAGGCTCATTCGGAAAATAATAAGTTACGTGATAGAGAAAATGGCTGTGGTGATTCACAGTTGGTTTGGTCTGCCCATTGAAGGCTGTGTGCAGTAATAGATGGAGAGTCTGCTACCTGGAGATCGGTGACGAGTGGGGTTCCGCAGAGTTCTGAGGACTCCAACTCTTTTGAATTTTACAGACTAATTTGGTGAGGAAGTGGATCCTTGCGCTGGTACCATTGCAGAACACAGTAATGTTGGTATTGTTGTGGATGGAGTGGAGGTTCTTGTAGGTTACAACGGGGTACTGATGAATGCGGAGCTTATCTGAGAATTGGCAAATTCTGTTCAATGTGGAAAGGTGTGTCCGCATTTGAAAGGGTTAATGACTGCCTAAATGCTGCGCGCAGGACTAGGCGCATCTCAGTGTCCACATCCATCGATCCAGCAAAATGGCCGCGCAAGTTCGTAGGGCTGTCAAGAAGGTGTGTGATGTGTTGGTCTCAATCGTCAGGGGATTGAATTCAAGTTATATGTAGAAAGTACCTGAATGATCATTACTACAGCAGAATGTATGTGATTTGTTCACTAATAGAAAACTAAGTTGACAAATCATCTCGGACAACTGTGTTCCTCTTCCGTTTTATTTATGGATTTACAACACATAACGACACTAGGACAGGTAGGAGTCACGCAGTGTACAGAGAGGACGGAGTTTAACGTGGGTCCGATCTCCCGGGTCTTATTAAACAGGGCAAAGGTGTGTGGATATTTCCCGTGTTATAACTGCCGGGAGTTGAAGAGGTGGCTGTAATGATCAGGTGAGATCTCAGCTATGCACATTGTTCGGACCAGGGAGACCACAAAGGAACCAAGAAGATCAGAACTTTAGGTAACGGAAGAACAAGCAAGAGGCCAGGTGGCATATTGGACTAATTGAAAATGACGCCGAAGAGATAGAAATAGGGAAAAGGGAAAAGGCGAGGAGCGAAATATGTATTTGCAGCTGCCTTTCCGCTGGAAGACATCAGCAATATGCCTGAAATTGAAGAGATTCAGCGATAGAGGTCAGTGCCAAAGTCATCGCTGAAGAGACACTGTTGGACAGGCTGAATTGCCCGAAGATGACTAAATCACATGGGCCACATAGACCGCATCCAGGCTTCAGAATGAGAAACCTGAGGACATTGTGCTGGCTTTTGCAGTGGTCTTACAAAAATTACTTCCTTCGTGAAATTTTGAAAATCACAAATGTGACACTACTGTTTAACAGTGGAGGGAGGTAAAGGACACCAGGATATAGGCCAGTTCTCCTACCATGCTGCTGGTAAGATGACAGAGAGTTTCCCAAGTGGTTGGCAGATTATTGGAACCCCATGCTAGACTTATTCAGAAAGTCTGTGTCCTGTTTGTATTCAGAGCTGGAATGTCCACAGAAGGCTGCGGGTGTTAGCGATGGAGTGTA
This sequence comes from Hemitrygon akajei, assembly GCF_048418815.1. Taxonomy (NCBI): domain Eukaryota; kingdom Metazoa; phylum Chordata; class Chondrichthyes; order Myliobatiformes; family Dasyatidae; genus Hemitrygon; species Hemitrygon akajei. The sequence continues at coordinate 1,013,082 of NW_027331954.1, forward strand.
TTGTACCTGGAGTTCAGTGACTAGTGGTGTTCCGCAGGAATCTGTTCATGGATCCCTGCATTTTGTGAGCTTTATAAATGACTTAGAGGTGGAATGGTGGGTTATACAGTTTGCAGATCACACGAAGGCTAGTTGTGTGGGGGATAAATTATTGCGAAAATTCGGCGTGACATCCGAAGCTTTTACAAACATTATTTGGCGTTCCGTGGAAAGTATGTTGACTGGATGCAAAAAAGAGTGGTACCAGAAAAACAAAGTTCCTGAAGGGGACATTTTGCAAAAAGAATCAGATCCGTCCCAGTCCATCTTGGCTAATGCCCTCGTCACACACCCAGCGACAGCATTCACGTCATCTACACCGACTGCGGCCGCATATAGTCAGCATCCATCGTCATGGACTCCCATGCCATGATCTCGCCCCTTTGTTGTCACCAGAGAGAAGATACAGTAGGTTTAAAGCTGACTTCTTAGTTTGAGGAAGTTATTACCCCTCAGCATTAGGCTATTGAACCAGAGGAGATGACTTCAGTCATTTTGACTCGACCCATTACAAAGATGTTCCCACAATCTCAGGACTCACTATCAATGATCATCTCATTCTCCAGAAAGTAATAGCTTAATCATTATTATCATTATTTATATATATTTTTCCTTCGTTTGCATCTGTACAGTTTGTTATCTTTTGTCTGTTGGTTATTTGTCTATTTTGTTGTGTGCGGTATTTCATTGACTCTGTTTGGTTTCACGGTTATACTGAGTCCGCCCGGAAGCAAACGGAACTCAGGGATATGTAGGGGTGTGCATGCACTTTTTTAAAAAGAAAGGAAAAGTACCTTGCAATTTGAACTTTTATCTTTGAATTTTGTTGTTACTGTAGATGGCAAAAGACGTGGATGGTGGAATTCAAACCATTGGGATTTCAACCCAGAAAACTGGCTAATGTTAAGTCAGCCAATTATATAATACGAGACTAAATGTTTCTTCAGATATTGTACATGAAATGTAAAATTCAGGCGACAGTAGACAGTGAATGACTAGAAATGCTATTGGATGTGCAGTGATGGGAGAACAAGGAAATGGAGGGGGAACTGAATAAGTACGTTGCATTAGTTTTCACTGTGCAAGACACCACCGGTACACCGTAAGTTCGGGACTGTCTGCAAACAGAGCAGGTGAAGCCATCATTGCAAGAGAGACGGTTCTGTGGAAACTGGATGGTCTGATTTTAGTGTAATTCCCTGGTCACTACTTCTGCTGTTATGCTGTAGGTATTTCTCTTTTCATCACATCACATTGTTAGGCAATAAGGGACAGCACATCGACTGTAATAATTACAGAGGCATATTCCTGCTCAACACCATTGGCAAGGCGTTTTCCAGAGTGGTTCTGAAGCGGCTGCAGACCCTGAGTCGCAGCGTGGCCACCGGCAACGTGACCACATACACTGCGGAATGATATGTGCAAGCAATTTATTAAGTTCATTTACAATTGATATTTGTAGTTGTTGCCGACTGTGTCAACGATGCTGCACCACCTGATAGGAGAAACGTACGGTAAACAATGGCATTGTAGAGCGAGGGGCTGGAAACGTAACTGCAGGAGAGAGGACAACTCCGGAAAATATGGGTTTGACTCATTTCCTCTGTGCACGGTGCAGGTTATGAGGTTAGATCTCCATTGTTATTCATTAATCTTCTACATTCTTCAGGTTTTATCTCCCGTCCGTTTAACTCTCGGAAAACCCTAATGAAATGAGTTTACTTTGATTCGAATCGCACTGACACTACCTAATTCCAAACACTACACCGACGGATAAACTCAGAGAGCAGGACTGCATCAGCACTGAACGATCATTTACTCAAATTGTTTGATATTGAATCCGCTTTCTTCATTAAGAGGCATTTAACCCACTGGGCCATTACAAAGCACCATAACCGATTGTGTCCGGCTCATTTTCCCGTCGGATCACGGAGGAAGAATTCGAAAAGGCGCAGCGGGAGATCCAGCATCTATCTTCCAGTAGCTTCAGCATTTCAGAATTATTTCCCTAAGCAATACAAACATGGGACACGACTTTGTCAGTCACAGACAGAATAGTCACGTTAGGAATCAAATACGCAAAGGAATCAGTCTGAATTTTGGAACAGTAGTCAAACGCTGATGGTACCTGTAAGTAGAGGTTAATTCAGGATTTTGCAGCATATCGTTTAAAACATTCTCATGGGGATCACTAAACTGAACATACGGCAACGCCACCCTTTCTGCAACGTTCCCTCGGAAACGTACGGGGAAACAAAGTGGCACAACAAGTGCAGGAATTTCGGGACAATTCTGATGTTTCCGTTATTAGAAACGACTTCTTATAAGTGATATACCAATTCGGATTCCGCAGTATATTTCCAGAAATTCCGATATATGAAGTTACTTCACTGATTGGAACGTATCTCCGTAAAGTCTCTTTGAATGCTGCAAACCGGGCAGAGTTCACAGTCAGCACGTCAGCTCCATATTGAGTTTATTCTGGGTAGGTAGAGTCAAAAATAGTTAATTGAATGCTCTTTGTTAGATAACCTGTACAGTTAGTGCTGATTTTAGTATAACGGCTGTCGATGTGTTACTGGGACTAGGACAGAGGTCTGGATTTCCAGAAGTATCGAGCTTCTTAGAAATTGGATAACTATTAAGACTATATTCAGTCCAGCAGGAAAACCTGATAGAAAGTCTCCAGATGATTCTGATTTTGAATTTACATTTTAAAATCTAAAAACAGGCGTTGAAGATTTGAGACAATGGTATCGTTGAATCAGAATAAATGCAATGAGACCATAAAAGCCTTGGAAAGAATTAGGCCATTCTGCAAGTCCATTTCGCTCCGCCATTCCATTATGGTTGATTTATTGTTAATTTTGAACCTTTATGCCCCTAACCTTTGATGCTCTGATTAAGGTAAGGTCTTTAAACTTGTTTCTAGTCGTTCCCCATGTTCGACATCATTACTGTTAAGGGCCAGTGTTGCAAATCTGCCATAGCAAGGACGACCTGTATTTACTGTATGGAAATACTGTCAGGCCAATAGGAAATGTCCCCCGATGTGTTGTCAAATTAGAGCGAAGCTTGGCCGAAGCAGTATTATTTCTCTTTCATACTGTGGGCTTCGACTTGTGCTGAAACTAGAGAGCTTCAGCCAGACAGAAAAAATACAATAACCTCGCAGAAATATGCCAGTACAGCAGGTAAACGGGAACATTAAATTAAGGGAAAACACCAAAGGAGAGAGAAAGAGAATGGATGTTGGGTGCTCGGTTCGGCAGCCACGACCAGCACTCCGCAAACGTTTAGGAATTACATACATTAAGAATGGATATATGTGCTTTCACAATTGGATATCCGGGTGATTTAATCTGCAAGGTAAACCTTATTGTTACGGGAGGGATGTAATCAAACGCCGTAATCAATAACGGGAAAGGGAATTTCTCACTGAACGAAAGGCAATGCAGTTCTGCTGGGAACAGATGTAATGACTGAGAACAACGGTTACAGGGAGTTTAATTTACTACTATCCTTGTGGTTCAGGTGTGGGATTACCTCCGATTTTGGAACATTATTTGACGCGTTCATCTGAGCGGTACAGACATTAAAGAAAATTCAAAACGAAGGTAGCGGGAGAGAGCAGAAGAACTTTCATCTGCTCTCTGAACTTCGACTGCGTCACCCCGTAGCTAAACGTATTCGTGCAGCTGCAAAAATTATGAACCACAGAACCCCAAAACTGTGCCTGGAAAAGCCGAATAGACATGTTCAGGTCTGTGTAGATCCATCACATGAGAATGACCAGAATGGTTGTCGCTCAACTGAGAAGGAAACTCATCGACAGGGTGAAAAGCAGAATGATGGATTGTCTCCGACTATCCATCTCCGGATCTCGCTGTTTCCCGAAATTTTCACGTCCATTGAGTCCGCTGCGGACTCTGCTCGCCGCCAGTATCTGTCTGACGGTCAAAGCATTGAGGGTCAAAATGAGGAAGAAAGGAAGTAGCGGATTCAACAGACGGTCCACCCAATAAAACCCCTCAAACGATTCTGAGAAAGGAAGTACGGGTCTACCGAAACTGACCCAATTACCTGTCACCATCAACGTTTTTCTTTCTATATAAATAAAATACAATGGGATTTTTTTATACAGGAGATGATGGATACTGTGCCAATCCACAAAGCCCCCCCAATTTTTCGGGATGCATAATTTTGTTTTAAATTTAGCGAAACAAATGGCCACAAAGTGATCGAATGTGAAAGCGACAGTAAACCAGATGGAACAGTCAACGGCCACGTGACACAGGACATAGTGGACAAGGCAGAACGGAGCGCTGTCCAGGACAGTGTAAAGTCCGTATGCTCGACCCGTCTGGTAGAACAGGACTTCAATAGTCACCACCACCAGATCCACTGCGGCCATCGCCACCAGGTAACGCGTAACACATTTGGAGAGACCGCAGTTTCCTCGGCAGATAATGACTATTGCCAAAAGGTTAATTGCAGTGTGACATGAAAATACCAAACACAAGACTTTAGAAAGAAAATATCAAACCGCATTTTGTAGAACTACAAGCATCTCTTGTTCGTTGGAAATAAAATGTATCGTTCATCAGACATCAGACTTCCAATATAACTCGGAGTCCTGCCATGTGCAGAAGTTCGCTGATGACACGGCCATAGTGGGGTGTGTCAGGAATGGACAGGAGGAGGAGTATAGGAAACTGATACAGGACTTTGTGATATGGTGTAACTCAAACTACCTGCGTCTCAATGTCACCAAGACCAAGGAGATGGTGGTGGACTTTAGGAGATCTAGGCCTCATATGGAGCCAGTGATCATTAATGGAGAATGTGTGGAGCAGGTTAAGACCTACAAGTATCTGGGAGTACAGTTAGACGAGAAGCTAGACTGGACTGCCAACACAGATGCCTTGTGCAGGAAGGCACAGAGTCGACTGTACTTCCTTAGAAGGTTGGCGTCATTCAATGTCTGCAGTGAGATGCTGAAGATGTTCTATAGGTCAGTTGTTGAGAGCGCCCTCTTCTTTGTGGTGGCGTGTTGGGGAGGAAGCATTAAGAAGAAGGACGCCTCACGTCTTAATAAGCTGGTAAGGAAGGCGGGCTCTGTCGTGGGCAAAGTACTGGAGAGTTTAACATCGGTAGCTGAGCGAAGGGCGCTGAGTAGGCTACGGTCAATTATGGAAAACCCTGAACATCCTCTACATAGCACCATCCAGAGACAGAGAAGCAGGTTCAGCGACAGGTTACTGTCGATGCAATGCTCCTCAGACAGGATGAAGAGGTCAATACTCCCCAATGCCATTAGGCTTTACAATTCAACTGCCAGGACTTAAGAACTTTTTTTAAAGCTATTATTAATGCTTTTTGAGTTAGTGATTTAGATGCATATCATATTATTACTGAGTTAAGTATTGTATGTAATGAGTTTTTGCTACAACAAGTGTATGGGACATTGGAAAAAAAATGTTGAATTTCCCCATGGGGATGAATAAAGTATCTATCTATCTATCTATCTATCTATCTATCTATCTATCTATCTATCTATCTATCTATCTATCTATCTATCTATCTCTATCACTGGAAGTGAAAATATGCCTCAGTAAATAAAAGACGGTTGTTTAAGAGATGTGTTAGCGAGGGGCGGAGTAGCGGTAGACTGAGCGAGGAAGTGATAGTGGGGAGGTGGGCTAGGGACATTGGCTGAGGGGACAGTGTGACTGGTGGATAGAGACTGGGGTTAGGGCGAGGGGTGTGGATAGAGAAAATTGGGGAGGGGAGAGCTGTACGAGGGAGACTGTTGTGCGAAAGTGATGAGAGAGTCTGAGAGAAGCGATATTGGGACAGAGAGAGACTGGGGAACGTGGGCTTGACTGGGGCAGGAGAAGGAGAGTGTGGGAGGGAGAGAATAGAGTGGAGGACGGGGTAGTAAAGGTCCAGGAAGAGAGAGAGTGAGGGGGTGAGAGAGACTGGTGTATGAGAAAGACAAGGACTGAAACAAGTACTGAGGTCAGAGGCAGGTTCTGGAAAGAGAGACTGGGCTAGGGAAAACGGGAAGCGACTGACAAGGGAAGAAAGGTACAGGAAGGGAGATTGTTGAGGGAACGAGACAGGCGATAAGACGAAGGGAAGGCAAGAAAAGCTTGAGAGAGAGATGAAGGCGAGAGGAAGATTGGGGGAGAGACATCAGAGTAATCAAACGGAGAGATACTGCGATACCGGGGGTGGTGAGAGAGAGAGAGAGAGAGAGAGAGAGAGAGAGAGAGAGAGAGAGAGAGAGAGAGAGAGAGAGAGAGAGAGAGAGAGAGAGAGAGAGACAGACAGACAGACAGACAGACAGACAGAGACGAGGGACAGCGCAAGAAATGGGGAAGGGATTAGTCGAGCAGTGAGGTTGGGGGAGCGAGAGAGACTGTGTAGAAATCGAGTGTGTAAAGAGGGAGATTTGGGGGAAGAAAGACGGGGAGTAAGAATCTGGGAGAGAGAGACTGTAGGGGAGAGTGGAGAAGAGAGTCGAGACAGAGGCCGAAGACATACGAAACAGCAATGAGGAGAAAATATCAGGCGAGTGGGAGCTTGGGAGGAGAGAGAAGCCGGGGTGATGAGAGAGACTTCGGAGGGGTAAAGAGATCAGAGTTGGGGTGATGGGGCTGGGGAGAGACCGGTGGGTGGAGGAGAGTGGAACGGCATAGAGGCGGACAGAGAGAGGGGAGGTGGGAAAGAAAGCCTGTGAAGAGAGGCAGTGCATTTTGTGTGCAGCGGGATGGTGGAGAGGGAAACTGGGCTGCACGGAGAGACATTGGGATGAGAAAGAGACCGGGGTTGGGCAGAGAGAGAGTCGGGGTACATAAAGACTGTCGGGGCGGGTAAGTCAGGGATGAGGGTTTGTAGGAATGTGTGTGTCAAAATGCAGAAATATATACCGTGGGGGGCTTGAGGTCTTTCCATCACGAATAGCGTTCTGGGACTGCAGTGCCACCATTGTAAAGTTCTGCTGAAATATCCAATCCGTCCCCTCCTGGTGACTCCTCTCCTTGACCACACTCTGTCTAAACGGCATTCACGGTCTCCCTCCCTCCCTCCAAACATTATGCGCTGCCATCACACTCCCTCTGTCTGATATCTAACCTCCCTCCCTGTGGATGAATTTTCAGAATATAAAGTTTGCAAGGCTGAATGTTGCTTTAGCTTTGTAACATTCTGGACTTGTGCGTTTTGCACTTAAGAATATCGTGCTTCTCAGTACTACTCCTTAGAACGGTAACACGGCTGCACAAATGAGATGAGTGTAAACTGAGGAACAGCAAATCATGAAAATAGACATTGTGAACAAATCCCATTGTTCTGCTATAGTTTCATACATTCCCTGCTACTCGGTATAATGAGAAGCATTTTACCTGACCTCAGAGTTCCACACATGTGGACTCTCCATCACATCATTCTGAAATAAAAAAAATATCCAATTGAACTTTATTTTTTAACGTCTCTGACAATTTTCTTTAGTCGAGCAGGATCCCAACAAAACGGAGACGAACAATGGAGTAAGTGAGGGTCGCAAAGGCAATTTGTGTTCGCCACCCGTTGCGTGATCCGCTTTGAGATTCCCCGACCCTGGCCCATCACCGTGTGGAAAGGACGGGATCGGCAAGACTATGTAGGAAAGACCGCAGCATTATCTGAAGTATTGTGTGAAATAAGTAAGTCAGGGTGGGGATCCTAGTCGCACCCAATATGTTCTTGGATTAGGAAATAAAACCAATAGATATAAGTAAGACTTCAAGACTGTCCTTTTTATTTTGCAGGACCAGGTAAGCATATTGAAGTAGGATGAGAATTACTGACAATGAAGTAATGCGTGGAGAGAATTCCCTGTAAAGAACAAGATAATACCAGTTAGGTAGATTGAAGGAAGATGGGAAGTATTGAGAGTAAGGTTGATGAGAGAAATTCGGGGATGTTTTCGCTGTAAAGATAAAGTAGAAATCGGGAGAGAAGCACCAGAAAGTTGAACGAGTAAAGAAATCCCTGGGAGAACCGTTGGTGCCGACAATGTCTTCTGCTGATAACGTCTGGCTGGAAGCTGAGTGTACTAAACATGTGATTCCTTTTATGAGTGACTCGTGTTTGGACTGAAGGACGGTGGCTCTATGGGGGTCTTATGAGCTTAAGAAAATATCATAACATGGCGCAGGAGGGGGACAATTGCGAGACATATCATTAGACTGCCTAACGACCCTTATAATCAGCGACAGCTTATTCCAGCATGCTAACCTCGGACGCATTTCCATTGCACCGCCCGATACAATGAGACATATCAGCTGAGCCACCACCAAGCGGTACATTCCGTGTTTAACAGAGCAGACACTCTTTCTGTAATCCGACGCAACTTTGACGATCCAGAGGGCAGAGAGCCAGAAGTGATTTTGAGTGAAGAACAGAATGAGTGATTTAAATTACCAAACTCAACTCGCATGTCAGAAGAGCCATCAAACCCCCACCTACTCCTGAACCACTTGATCCCGTGCTTCAGACTTTACAGGAGTTAAACCCCACACAGTGTATAACTCTGCCTCATATCACTGATACTCTGGAACTTCATTCCGTTCAGGCTGGTTGTATAATACTTCCTTCGTCATCGTTAAAACAAAGTTTGACCTGTTTACTTTCCCTGCTTTGCCTGAGCACATCGTACTCTTGTTGCTTTCGCAGGTACCTTTTCCTTGTTGGCGATACACAATCATCACGTGGGTCGTGTACATTCGGCCCCACCAGACGAAGACCGATGCTATTCTACCCTCTATATGGCAACAGATTTTTTTCACCGGATGCAGTGGAAGGCATCAAGCCTGTCGTAAAAGCACTTTTGGATCAGGAAGTGCTGCTACCAACCTGTAGATTCTGTAATTCCCCTATTTTACCAGTTCTGAAACCAGGTCGTGACAATGAGTAACGATTTGTACAAGAGCTAAGAGCTATTTACAACATAGTTGTACCTCTTCCTCCCGTCGTCGACAATACTGACTTAACCTCTCGGTATTCCTGCCACATCTGAATGTTATTCTCTTACAGACCCTGGTCTGCCCTTTTCTCCATCCCAGTGCATAAGGATAGTCAGTATTTGTTCGTTTTTGCTTAAAGTGGTAGACAGTGAACTTGGTTCAGGTTGAATCTTGAGTATACTGAGAGACCCTCGGTTAATGCCGCAGCAGTCATACGGGATTTGAGCGATCTCCAGTTGCCAGAGTGAAGTATAATTTTACAAAGTGCCGATTATCTACTTATTGTCTCTCCCAGCCGACATAATTGTGAAAAAAGACTTTTTGCTTTATGGACAAACCCTGCTGGAAATGGACACAAGGTATCCCTCAATAAACATCAGCATTGTCAGCCCACTCTACAGTATTTGGGACACATGGTTTCTGAAGGAACTGAGCCACTTGCCGAAGGACGAATTGCCGCGTTTATTAATGCACCACCTCCCCGCACCCGAACTGAAATGCTTCCCGTTTTTGGAACGGTCGATTACTGTAGACATTGGATTTCTGCATATCGAATTTTGGAGGCTCCTCTTCGACAAGCCTCATTACCGAGCATGTCTGCCGGAATACAGTGAACTCAGGAAATGAACACAGCCTTTAATGCGCTTAGAACCGCTTTGTCAGCCTCTTCTGCCTTCCAATCCTTTCCAATTATTCGTAAATGTTCAGCAAGGGTTTGCTAGTGCCGATTTAACACAACGACCCGGGGGCCTCAGACGACCCAATGCATAATATTCTGTATAATTAACATCAGTTGTAAGAGTCGTTCCTATTTGTCTAAGATATGTCGCCAATAACAGAACAACAGTCAACAACAGAAGGACATGTTCTGTTTTCAGACAACAAAGTTAACCCCAGGTCATTGCCATCTCCGGAATGCAATGGCTTGTCATCTAATCTTGCCAGGCAGTTATGGTGTAGTCACTAAGCCACTCAATCTGATTGGGAGTGGAAGTGGCCAAGACTGGAATGAAGTGCCGTGGGATTCAGAATGTTATTGTGTTCACGGGGTGGCCGGAGATGGGCATAATCCTTACATATCATCGGAGATACTATTTAGGGCAAAGCGTTGAGTTACTAAAAACTGACGTAAATCTATTCTGCGGTCGGAAAGTTACTGGTCGTGTTAACGATTGGATGCGTCAAACCCCGGGTGAGAATAATCACCGGTGTTGTATAACGCTGATCGGTTGCTGGACAGACATCAATGAGACGGAACTGGAAATGAAAAAGTGTGAGTAATGTTCCGTCAGAAAGCGGTACAACAGCTTTGAAAGTAATTCTGCGATATTTCTATGTGTGGCTTGATACATCAGATAATCAATGTAAAAGATACAGTGTCCAATGATTATACAGACACGAAGTGTTTAATTTATTAAGGAAATTACGGTAACATTGAGTGATGAATGGTAAGCACAGATGCCTCAAATATTAATTAATATTGTACCAAAACCTTCCTTACCGGCTGAGTGTTTCCAGTAAGTTCTGATTTTGATTCGGACTGTACTTGTTTTTTTAATATCGATGTAAGTTTACGGAGAGCTTAGTTAGTTTCAGAGAAAGTTCGGAGAAAGACAGAAAGACAGAGAGAGAGAGAGAGAGAGAGAGAGAGAGAGAGAGAGAGAGAGAGAGAGAGAGAGAGAGAGAGAGAGAGAGAGAGAGAGAGAGAGAGAGGGAGATTCTTTAAAGTTATGCCTACTTTTGTTATCAGCGTAAATAATTTTTGCAACGCACTGCTGTGAGACTGGTTTCTGTCAGAACGGGACCGGACGTGCGGATAGAGAGAGACAGAGAACAGAAGCAGATGTAAGGAAACACAGGACCTTGCGATGAGATCGAGGGAAAAGATGAGCACGGACAAAAAGGGAGCATTCTGGAGATGGAGACGGAGCTGAAAACAAAATGACCCCGGTATGCTTCAATCCGCTAATATTTTCTCTTAAGATGCAACTGACCAATTACAGTGTGAAAGTGTTGGTTTCATTCTGCTTCTGTCAGTGTCTGCTACAGTGTGAGAGAGTGGGGTTCACTCTGCATCTGTCAGTCTCTGTTACAGTGTGAGAGTGTGGGTTGCATTTTGTGTCAGTGTGTCTCTGTCACAGGGTGAGAGTGTGGGTTTCATTTTGTATCTGTCAGTCTCTGTTACAGTGTGAGAGTGTGGGTTTCATTCTGTGTCTGTCAGTCTCTGATACAGTGTGAGAGTGTGGGTTTCATTCTGTATCTGTCAGTGTCTGTTACAGTGTGAGAGTGTGGGTTTCATTCTGTATCTGTCAGTCACTGTTACAGGGTGAGAGTGTGGGTTTCATTCTGTATCTGTCAGTCACTGTTACAGTGTGAGTGTGGGTTTCATTCTGCATCTGTCAGTCTCTGTTACAGTGTGAGCGTGTGGCTTACATTTTGTATCTGTCAATAGACAATAGACAATTGGTCCAGGAGTCGGCCATTCGGCCCTTTTAGCCAGCACCGCCATTCACTGTGATCATGGCTGATCATACACAATGCGTACCCCGTTCCTGCCCTCTCCCCATATCCCTTTACCCCACTATCTGTAAGAGCTCTATCTAAATCTCTCTTGAATGCATCCAGAGACTTGGCCTCCACTGCCTTCTGGGGCAGAGCATTCCACATATCCACCACTCTTTTGGAGAAAAATATTTTTTTGCATCTCAGTTCTAAATGGCCTACCCCTTATTCTTAAACTGTAGCCTCTAGTTCTGGACGCACCCATCAGCGGGAACATGCTTCCTGCCTCCAGCGTGTCCAATTCCTTAATAATCTTATAAATCTCAATCAGATCGCCTCTCATCCTTCTAAATTCCTGTGTATACAAGCCCAGTCCAATCTTTCAACATATGACAGTCTCGCCATTCCTGGAATTAACCTTTGAGAACCTACGCTGCACTCCCTCAATAGCAAGAATGTCCTTCCTCAAATTTGTAGACCAAAACTGCACACAATACTCCAGGTGGAGTCTCAACAGGGCCCGGTAGAGCTGCAGAAGGACATCTTTACTCCTATACTCAATTCCTCTTCTTATAAAGGCCAGCATGCCATTAGCTTTCTTCACTGCTTGCTGTACCTGTATGCTTGCCATCATTGACTGATGTACAAGAACACCTAGATCTCGTTGTAATTCCCCTTTTACTAACTTGTCTCCATTTAGATAGTAATCTGCCTTTCTGTTCTTGCCACCTAAGTGGATAACCTCACATTTATCCACACTCAACTGCATCTGCCATACATTTGCCGACTCACCCAACCTGTCCAAGTCACCCTGTATTCTCATAACATCTTCTTGACATTTCACACTGCCACCCAGCTTTGTGTCATCAGCAAATTTGCTAATGTTACTTTTAATCCCTTCATCTAGATCATTAATGTATATTGTAAACAGCTGCAGTCCCAGCACCGAACATTGCGGTACCCCACTGATCACAGCCTGCCATTCCGACAGGAACAGGATAATCGCCGCTCTTTGTTTCCTGTCAGCCAGACAATTTTCAATCCATGTCAGTACTCTGCCCGCAAAACCATGTGCACAAATTTTACCCACGAATCTCCTATATGGGATTTTATCAAAAGCTTTCTGGAAGTCCAGGTACATTACATCCACTGACTCTCCCTTGTCCATTTTCATAGTTCCATCCTCAAAAAAACTCCAGAAGATTAGTCAAGCATGATTTTCCCGTAATAAATCCATGCTGACTCGGACTGATCCTTCTACTGTTATCAAAACGTATGGTAATTTCATCTTTTATAATGGACTCCAGCATCTTTCCCACCATTAATGTCAGGTTAACCCAGGGGTGGGCAAACTTTTTGACTTGTGGGCCACAAAGGGTTCTAAAATTTGACAGGGGGGCCGGACCAGGAGCAGATGGACGGAGTGTTTTGGTAATACACCTCATAAGAGAAAATAAAATATCTAAGGATATGTAGAAAACATATGCTTTAATTTCAATTGAAAATGAACAAATGCATTACAACAAAATATCTGTCTTTGAAGTCCCATGGTATTTAGCTATTTATTGAAATGACTTTTAAAACACTGAAAATTAAATGAATAAAATACAGCTTTTTTTTAATAGTAACAGTTATTATTTTAAAGCACTGAAAATTCTGTTATCCTTCAAGATATTATCATCATCACTCTCCTCCTGACTGTCTTTATTTCAAAAACGGTAGGAGATGCAGGTCTACTTGTCCTGCTCCTTCTTATTCAATTGTCCCCTGTGCCAAAACTCAGCAACGACCAGTGTCACTGACAGAACAGTGACAGCGCGCTAGTATGCGGAGCGCGTTATTTGATCTGGAGCACATTTTTTATTTTGAGAACATACGCGCACTACTCATGCCCATCACTTAACAGAAATGACATGTAACATGTAAGGCTTATTGAAAAAAATATTTTCAAATGCATTTTTTACATAACACAACGAAGAAACTTATTTTTTAATTTCTGTGGGAACAGTGTTGTTGGTCTCCCTTTTTAGCCAGCGCATCAAAGTCTGGATTTAGTTTTGTTGTGGCGATTCTCAGGATGGATCTGAGGTGTTAACAAGGTTTATTAATATAATTTCATCAAGTTCTGCGGGCCGGATTAAAAAGCTTAACGGGCCGCATATGGCCCGCGGGCCGTAGTTTGCCCATGCCTGGGCTAACCGGTCTATAATTCCCTGTGTTCTCACTCTCTCTCCTTTCTTGAAAAGTGGGTCAACATTAGCCACCCTCCAGTCAGCAGGAACAGTTCCTGAATCTCCGAACATTGGAAAATGATTACCAATGCGTCCACGATTTCTAGAGCCACCTCTTTAAGTACCCTGGGATGCAGACCATCAGGTCCCGGGGACTTATCAGCCTTCAGACTCAACAGTTTATCCAACACCGTTTCTTGCCTAATATAAATTTCCTTCAGTTCATTCTTTACCCTCGTTCCTTTGACCACTATTACTTCTGGTAGTTTGTTTGTGCCTTCCCCAATGAAGACAGATCCAAAGTACTTGTTCAACTCTTCTGCCATGTCCTTGTTCCCCATCATAATTTCACCCGTTTCTGTCTTCAATGGTCCAATTTTGGTCTCAACTATTTTTTTTGCTATTCACCTACCTAAAGAAGCTTTTACTATCCTCCTTTATATTCTTGGCTAGTTTACCCACTTACCTTATTAATTCCTTGGCGTATTGCCTTTTTTGTTATCTTCTGTTGCTCTTTAAAAGCTTCCCAGTCCTCTGGTTTCCCGCTCATCTTTGCTATGTTATACTTCTCTTTTATTTTTATACAGCCCTTTACTTCCCTCGACAGCCGCGGCCGCCCTTTACTCCCCTTAGGATCTTTCTTCCTCTTTGGAATGAACAGATCCTGCACCTTCTGGATTATTCACTGTGGTCTCTTTGATCCTCAGAACTGTAAGGTGAATTCAAGCGGAGCAATCGTCAAAGGGTATTAGATAATTAGGGGGGTAGATAGGAGATTCTGCGGCAGCAAAAAGAACGCCTGAATGGTGTGTTGCCTCCAAGGTGTCTCCGGACGTTTGCAGAATATTCTTGAAAATGAACGTGAGCATCTAGAGATCGCTGTACATGCTGGTACCAATGACATAGACAGGAGAGAGGTAGAGGCCTGGGCAGTAAGTTTAGAGAGTCAGGAGGGAGGCTGAAGGGCAGGACCTCCAAGGTGGTAATCTCCGGATTACACCCGGTGCCAGGAGCTGGAGAAGGTCACAACAGGAATATAGGCAGATGAATACGTGACTGAGGAGATGGTGCAGGGTTTCATATTCTCAGATCATTGGAATCCTCTCTGGGAAAGGAGTGGCCTTTACAAGTGAGACGGGAGGCATGTGAACTGGAAGGGTATCAATATCCTGGAAGGGAAGTTTGCTGACGCTGAAGTGAAGAGGCAGAGGATGGGGCGGTTGCCGCACAGGGAATGACAGGTAATGAAGCACTGAGCCCGATGGTTGGAAATGTGACTATTTTAATGCAGGTCGAACCATAAACAGGGCAGGGCGGATGAACCTGGATCAATACGTTAAACTGTGATATTTTGGCCATTACCGAATGTTCGATCTCTCGGGGCAGGAATGACTGCTGAGCGTTCCGGGAATCAGATGTTTCAAAAGGGGCAGAGAGGGAGGAGAAGAGGTAGGGCAGTGGTACTACTAATCAGGGCTATTATCACGGCTGCAGAGAAGGTGGAAGTCATGAAGGGACTGTCCACGGAGTCATTGTGAATGGAAGTCAGAAACTTGAATGGGATAATAACTCTCACCCCAAACGCGCTATCGTAACAGAAACATTGAGGAACGGATGGGGAGGCAGATTCTGGAACGCTGCAATAATAATAGGGTTGATGTGTTGGGTGATTTTAACTTTCAAAATATTGACTGTAATCTCCGTAGAGCAAGGAGTTTTGATGGAGTGGATTTTGCTAGGAGTATTCTGAAAGGTTTCCTGACGCGATATGTAGGTAAACCAATTACAGGAGGGGCTGTATCTGATCTGTTATTAACCTCGCCCCGGCGGAAGAGCATTTTGGAGGTATTGATCGCAACTCTGTCTCCTTTACCATGGCGCATGTGCGAAATAGAAGCAGGCAATTTGCGAAAACTTTTAATTGGATTAGCGGGCGAAATATGATGTCATTAGACAGGATCTTGGGAACATAAATTGGGAGCCGATGTTCTCAGGGAGATTCATGGCAGAAATGTGCTAAGTATTGAGGGATCATTTACATTGCGTTCTGCAATTGGTATCTTCCACTGAGGCAGGAAAGGATGATAGTGTAAAAGAACCATTGCGTACAAAAGTTGCAGAAAATCTAGTTAAGAAGAGAACAAATTCTTCTGAAATGTTTCAAGAAACTAGGTACTGTTTGAACTCTAGAAAATTATAAGGGTGCCAGGAAGGAGTCCAAAAATGAAATTAAGAGAGCTAGAAGGAGCCACGAGAAGGCCTTGGCGAGCAGGATTAAGGAAAACCCCATGGCATTCTACAAGTATGTGAGGAGCAAGTCGATGAGCCTTGTGAGTATAGGACCAATCGGGAGTGAAAGTGGAAACATGCGCATGGAGCTGGAGGAACTGGCAGAGGCCCTTTAAGAATACTTTGCTTCAGTAGTTACCAATGAAAACGACCTTGGCACTTGTGGGGAGGACTTACAGCGGACTGAAACGCTTGAGTGTATAAACATTAGGAAAGAGGATGCACTAGAGATTTTGAAGCTATTAAGTTAGATGAGTCGCCGGGACCGGATGAGTTATACACCAGGCTACTGTGGAAAGCGAGGGAAGGGTTGCTGAGACATTGGCGATAATTTATCGTCAGCAAGAACGGGAGAAGAGCCATAGGATTGAAAGGATACAAACGTTGTTGGTGTTTTCAAGAAAGAGAGGAGATCAGAAATTATAGACCAATGAATCTTGCTTCAGTGGTGGGCAGGTTATTGAAGAAGATACTGAAAGGCAGTATTTATGAACATTTGGAGAGACATAATCGGCTTAAGCATAGTCAGCATGGCCTTTTCAAGGCCGGGTGCCTAATGAAACTGACTGAATTATTTTGATGATGTAACAAAGCACATTGATAAAGGTAGAGCCGTGGATACTCTAAGGATTATAACGATTTCAGTAACGCAGTTGGTATGGTTCCCCATGCGAGGCTCATTCAGAAAGTAATGAGGCGTAGGATCAAGGAGACATTGCTTTGTGGATCCAGAATTATCTTGCCAAAAAAGGGAAGGGACGGGTGTCCATGGTTCATATTCTGCATGGAGGACGGTGACCAGAAGTGTTCTGCAGTGATCTGTTCAGGAACATCTCGTCTTTGTAATTATTGTAAATGACCTGGATGAGCAAGTCGAAGTGTGTGTGTGTGTGTGTGGGGGGGGTTAGCAAGTTTTCTGATGATGCAGAAGTTGGTGTTGTAGTGGATAGTCTGGAGGTTTGTCAGAGGTTATAGCGGGGCATTGATAGGATGCAGAACTGGGCTGGGAAGTGGAAGGTGGAGTTCAGCTCAGATGTGTGAAGCGGTTCATGACGGTTAGTCAAATTTGAAGAAAACATACTATTAATCATAAGAGTCGTGGCAGCGTTGCGGATCAACGAGAGCTTGGGCTCCGTCCCCATAGGACAGGCAAAGCTGCTGCGCATGTTGACAGTGTTAATAGGGCGCATAGCGTGATGGTCCTCATCAACCGTGGGACTGAGTGAATTGAAGAGCCTTGCGGTAATGTTACAGCAAGGGAAGACCATAGTTAGACCCCACTTGGAGTACTATGTTCAATGCTGATCAACTCGCTACAGGAAAGATGTGTATACTGTGGGGAGAGTGTAGAGGAAGTTTACAAGGAGGTTGCCTGGAGTGGAGTGAATTCCCTATGGGAACAGGTTGAGTTAACTTGGCCTTTTCTCCTTGAAGCGAGGGAGGAGGAGAGGTGATCTGACGGAAGTGTAAAAGATGGTGAGAGGAATTGATCGTGTCGATAGCCAGAGGCTTTATCTCACCCAGAGCTGAAATGGCTACCATGAGTTGGCATAGTTTTAAGGTGCTTAGAAGAAGGTAGACAGGAAATTTCAGAGGTATATTTTTCACACAGAGAGTGGCGGCTGAGTAGAAAGCACTGCCAACAAAGGTGGGAGATGCTGATTAAATTGGTTCCTTTAAGAGAGATAAGTAGATGAAGCTTGGAAAGAGCCATGCGGTAGGGAAATTCTCGACAGTTTCCAGAGCAGCTTATATGATGGGCAATACACTCTGTGCCAAAGACCCTATGATGTGCCGTAGATTTCCGAGTGTCTATGTTTTCATCAATACGTCCGTTAGTGGGAACACAGCAATACAAAATAACAATCTGAAAATCTGCGTATTCATCTTTCTTGATTTGGAGAAAAGGACATTCTGTCAGTGTAATACATTTCATTTGATGTAAAATCAATACTGTCAATAGTAGAAGAAGCTGTGCACTTGTTTATAAATTTGGCCTGCCAAATAAATCGAAGTTATTTCTTGTTGTATAAAAGGGGTTGCAATTAAATGCCAATACCGATAGGAATATTGTTTTCGTGAATATATTAAAGTGTCTAGATTTTAAGTGTGCAACGTAATCGCACTGACAGTGACATTAACTTTCAAATTGATTACAAGCATCGCTAAAGTATGCTACCTCAATAGAAATGTGCAACTTAATTCAAAACCAGCATATGGAATTCTTCCCGCAGTTATTATAGTAGTTCCATAGACCTTCGCTAATATTTGAATATGTCACACTTTATTGTGCTTATATTGAACAATTCTACAACAGCGTACTTCACAGACAATAACATATAGAAAGTGCAAGCAAAAGAGGGCACAGTTTGTTTTTCGGTCTTCATCGGGCTGATGTGAAGGATGGGAATGACCCGTCGACGATTCGAGCTGCAAGTTACTTGGAAATCCTGAACTGTTGTCGTTCATTTCATCATTGCTGTCAATCGAAGAGAAAATGGAAAGCCAGATGTAAGCGAATCTAGGACTGGGGCTCTGTTCGAGAGAAAATGACTGGCGTCATATTGAGCACAAAAACACAGTTTCACCAAACAAACAACACACACAAACTGCTGGTGGAACGCAGCAGGCCAGGCAGCATCTACAGGGAGAAGCACTGTCTACGTTTCGGGCCAAGACCCTTCGTCAGGACTAACTAAAAGGAATGATAGTAAGAGATTCGAAAGTACGAGGGGAAGGGGAGATGCAAAATGATAGGAGAAGACCGGAGGGGGTGAGGTGAAACTGAGAGCCGGAAAGGTTATTGGCAAAAGGTATACTGAGCTGGAGAAGGGAAAGGATCATGGGACGGGAGGCCTAGGGAGGAAGTAAGTGGGAGGGGTGCACCAGAGGGAGATGGAGAACAGACAGAATGATGGGCAAAAAGAGAGAAAAAAAGCGGGGGGGTATCTAAATATATCAGGGATGGGGTAAGAAGAGGAGGGCGGGTATTAACTGAAGTCAGAGAAGTCAATGTTCATGCCATCAGGTTGGAGGCTACCCAGCGTTATATAAGGTGTTGTTCCTCCAACCTGAGAGTGGCTTCATCTTGACAGTAGAGGAGGCCATGGATTGACATATCAGATTGGAATTTGTCTATCTGATATCTGATATATCTATCCATGGCCTCCTCTACGGTCAAGATGAAGCCACTCTCCAACCTAATGGTGTGAACATTGACTTTTCCAACTTCCGTTAATGCCCCTCCTCCCCTTCGTACCCCATCCCTGATATATTTAGTTTTTCGTTGCCCCCTTATTTTCCTCTCTTTCTGACCATCACTCTGCCTGTTCTCCATGTCCCTCTCGTGCTCCCCGACCCATTTTTTTTCTCCCTAGGTCTCCCGTCCCATGATCCTTTCCCTTCTCCAGCTCTGTATACCTCTTGCCAATCACCTTTCCGGCTCTCAGCTTCACCCCACCCCCTCCGGTCTGCTCCTATCATTTCCCATTTTACCCTCCCCCCTCCTACTTTCATGTCTCTTATTACCTTTCCTTTCAGTTAGTCCTGACGAAGTGTCTCGGCCCGAAACGTTGACAGTACTTCTCCCTATAGATGCTGCCTGTCCTGCTGCGTTCCACCAGCATTTTGTGTGTGTTGTTTGAATTTCCAGCATCTGCAGATTTCCTCGTGTTCACCAAACAAAGTAATGTTTAACGAAGAGGAAATTGGGAGAATGTTCAATGTGGAGTGAAAACAAATAATTTCTTTGAAATAGCCATTGTTGGCAACAGGCAGTCTGCAATATTTCTGGTTTGTACAACCAGTCCGCTTCAACTTTTAAAAGTAGTATATTAAAAGAACATGTGCAGTGTGCAAATTCACATAGTTCGCTTTAAGCTCGGAAGTCATGTTTTGCACACATGAAAACAGAGCTTCTCGTAAGCCTCTGACGGAAACCTGACGTATATTTGGAAACAGAGCGTTAAGCGGACTCAAAAATACATCAGAAAATACAAGGCAATCAATGAATATATATGTCTGGTTACTGTGGATAGGCTAGCAGAAAAGAAAGAACTCGTCTTGTTTGTTCTGAACAATATCGGCAATAGAGGGTTGCAGAATATCAGGACAACCGCTGTCCGTCACATTCACACAGTCTAAGGAATAAATTATGGCACCCACAGCATCATTGCGATCGTCAGGAACCAGATCAGGGAGCGATTATATATAAAACATTATTTCTGCCGATTGCCACTGTGCAACAAATTACTTGGGATGTTGAACTATTTTCTCATACTCCAAACTTGCTCATTTATTTCATTTTTTAAGGACTATAATTCAAAGTGATTTAAAAGAGGGGAATCAGTCATGTATTAAATTGACTACAGGCTTTAATAACACGCTTCTTGTAACCCAAGATCCTCACAAAACCACGAGATTGTTCAATCACATCAATACACACATGGTACGACAATTTTCTTTGCCGGTTTATGATCACAGACAGATTGGACTAAAGTACTCAAAATGAAAATAAGTGTACCGACCGTGAATATTGGAGAACATACCTTCAGGGTCTTGTGGAGCACGACATGTACTATATAGATCGTCGTCGGTGTAATATTCGACTTCATTAATGGAATGAGTGGATCCAGTAACTAAAATTCAATGAAATAGATATTCAAGACATTTACTTGGTATTTTTCTTGTTTTTGTAATGAACACGTCATTCAATCATCACATCAATGACAGTATCATCTTTACCATACATGGCATAATCGTTGAATACTGTTCAATAGAAGGTAAAAGGAAGATGTGTGTTCCGCCTTGAATTGATAATAAAACAATCGGTACGTGTACATGGAATCGATTTTATAGCTAACTCGTGTGTGTAGTGCTTTTTGAAACGGTATCGTTGACGGATGAAGGTGACTACGGCAATCCTGCTGGAGGAGAATGAGGAAATATATAGATGGAAACAAAGATAGATTGATAAAGCAGTACGATGAAAGGGTACTTATCACGGGTTTCCTTTAAGTGGGGACAGTTAATGTTACCGGTTACAGTTCAGTCGCTATTTTAAGTAGAAATAAATTAAGCTAAAGTGACTGAAGTCGTCATCCAGTTAGCAGAACATGTTTAGAGGGAGAATGCGTTCACGTTTCTACTTAATGTCTTCGTACTAGAATGCGAGTAGGTATGTCCCTGGAAAGTTTGAAAGAGTGAGCTATAGTTCCTGGTGGGTAAATTATTCGAGAGGATAGTCTGTGAAATAATTTACCTGCTTAAATCACGCTTAGAATATCACGCTCACTTCCGGTCAGCTCATTTTTAGAACGGCATGAATCCTCAGAGACGGTGTAGAAGAGATTTAACAGAATGATGCCCGAAGTAGGGGGCGCAATTTTTAATTATAGATTGCTCGGTGTAGAGTGCTCCTCCTCAGAGCCTTTTCCAAGATCGGAAATGGCTAATATGAGGGAGCTACCTTTAATCTGATTCGAAGACATAATGCAGTGTTGTCAGTGGTAATTTTGCTAGGGGTGAAAGCGCGGAACGCCCTTTCGAGGCTGGTATTGGAGATAGATATATTAGGGCCATTTAGGAAACATTTTACGTGGCCACGTGTGGTCAATTGCTTTATGTGAAAGCGACTAAAGAATGTGTAGGATGGGAGAGCAAAATTGATCCCTTTGTAAGTTAACAGGTCGTCACAACATCGTGAGCGTAATGAACCGTACTGTGCCATATTGCTCGATGTTCAGTGTTCTCTGTTCTACATTCTATTGCCGTACAGAGAAAAGTTTAGAAAGAAGGCTCTTCGAACTTGCTGAAAAAAGTGCTAGTTGTTTCAGGAAAGAAAAAAGGGAATGCCTCTAATACTCTGAATTACTGGAGACTATATCAGCAGATGCTGCCAGAGTATGCTTCAGATTTGTATTATTCATTGAGGTTCCAGACAATGATCGTGAGTGATATCATACCACTCTAGACTCCAGACTGAGATAGCTGAAACCTAGTTCACAGCGTCCCTCACAATTCATATCTAATGTGCTACGGAACAATGGATATGCATTTTCATCGTCTATTTACTGCATCTATTTATGCCCTCGAAGCTTATGACTTAATTCCCCACGTGCCCTAAGGTTTCCTTGCCTCTCATCCGATCTCGCCTATCACCAACCAACCTGCCCTCCTTTCCCATGCTCCAGCTCCTTATTTTGGCTTCTGTAACTCCTTTACAGAGCCAATAAAATGTTTTGGTTCTAAACGTTGACTGTTCATTCTCTACCATAGGTGCACCTTGATCTGCTGAGTTCCAGTAGAATATTGTGTGCTCTGCTCAAGATTTTCAGCATCCGCAGAATCTCTTGTGTTTATTGTGTGACACCCCATTATTATTTTTGTTACAATTTCATTTCTGAAGTAACTACACAACCGTGAGTTTTTGTTATTTCTTGATTTTGTTAACAATATTGGATGAATTGAGACGGTATCAATTTGTACATCACGGATTCTGTGTCATAATACACACCTGAATCTTGCATCTCAGAAAAATTCTGGAATGGTGGAATATTCTCAATTTCCTCATAAATTGTTTGGTAAAAGTCAACAGGTAATCCTTGGCCACTCATTAGTGTACCTAATGAAGAGGGAGTTGAGATGAATATCTGCATCAACGAATTTGTACACGAACATTAGGATTAAACTAAAATTAATTAAAATGACTTTAGTCAAGGTGAAGAGTCAGTGAACGTGATCGTTGAATCGGACTCATGTGTGCATTATGTTCCTGGCCAATCAACCGAATAAATTTGAGATCAGAAAGTCAAAGGGAACGGTACAGAAGAACGAGTATATTTCCGATCATTGTTTCATAATGAATGCACGTCACATTTGAATCGATGACGAGTTTAATATTATTATTAGATAGATGTAGATGCCATCAGTATGGCAGCGGATGGAGACAGGATGGAAATTCACACCTCACTTCAGCACATGACAGAGAATGTTTGGCTGTGTCAACGGAATTTAAAAGCATTCTGAATATAGAATGATAAGAAGATAAAGAATGGGGAAAATGCATTCTCTTACTTCTATTGGGGGAACCGAATCAGAATATTCGAGGATACACAACAGATTCTTGAAATTTATACTTCCAGATGTTCAGCGCATGGATGTATTACAGTGAAATAAACAGTAAAGCAGCTAATTTCCAAATCAGATTTAACCTTGAATTTCCATTACGACATAATGAAAATTAATAATAAATCCACGAAAAATAAGGGACAGTGAAAGCCACCATTATAAATGTCTCACGGAAGTCAAATTAATTTCGAACTAAAGCGGTGAAAACATATTTAATTTAGTCATTTTTGCACAAAAATATTTTTTTCGGAATACGCCAACAAACTGAAAACGTCACAATAAAAAGTCGTTGTAAAGATTTGTCCTCACCACTGATTGCTGATCGTCTCCATGCTATCGTGAAAAGTATTAATAACTCAATGATGAATATAATTCCAAGAGTTATGCAGACAGTAACCATGATGGATGGGGTCCAGCTTCCAAAATCTTAAAACGAAACGTAAAAACATATATTTCGATAAACGAAAAACAAACACTATAGATCCAATGCAACGAAATTTTGAGCGATGTTTAATGAATTTAATCATATATTCAGTTATCACGATTTTTGTAAGTTATATCCCTATACATTTCATGAGAGAAAGAGCGGAGCGGAGACACAAAGTCTCTTTCACAATAAAGCCGGATATGTCAGAAGTATTTCCCAGAGCAATAAACGTTCTCTCCAGCCACTTGGTATCAGATCAGGATTAACACCCCAAGCAACGTCGTGTTCAAATTCCATTTTCCCGCACATTGCTGGATTGGAACAGCAAGAGGGAAAGTGAGTTTAATTTTATGAAAACATTTCCAGGAAGAAAAATATTTCAACGTACTTATCATTGCATTTTTTCTTATCCGTCTCTAATGAGCAGAGATTTAGCTAATAATTAGCTAATAATTTAAAAAGAGTCATTCTTGGACCTCCACACCTTTCCTTTCTTCCACCACCCTCCACATTCCCCTCAGCTGTGGCGAGGAGGGAGGGCCACAGGGGTTAGGAGGGAACTGTGTGAGGGGAGTGAGGAGTGACATTGTGGGAGGGGGTGAGGAGGGAATGTTGTGGAAGGGGAGTGATCTAACACGATTAACTCAACCCAGACGAAACGCAATGGTCCAGAAAATGTTGGTAAGCTGCCGATAATTACCGCTGGCAGTCTGTATGTAACTAGCAGCTGTGGATTTTTTTTTCCATTCCACATATGCATTCATAGGCCAGGTCCACATAGCCATGTTGGTCTTTATGAAGTCAGGGCAATACAGAGGAAATGGGATCTCATAGCCTTAATATTTCTTCCTCAACGGGTGCATGGAGGGTTCAAAAATAAGTGAGCACTTGCACTCTTACAGAACGTCACCAAATCTTGAATATTATGTCCGGTCCAAAATATTATTCAACTATACCGCCGTTGAGCACACATTACATGCTGCGCTGTCGCAGGATGACTAAATACTCATCAGGTCATGCACTCTTAGCGCTGATGTCATCAGGAAGGATATACTGGAGCCTTGGGTCCACACAACTGGGCTCAGGAATAGTTATTATCTATCAACCGCTATGATCCTGCTAGGGTGCGTAACTTCAATTATTCCAGTGGTGAACAGATTCCACAACGTATATTTGCTTTCAAGGGTTACATAACTCTTGTTCTCAGTATTAACTTTTACTGATCCATTTGTTCACATTTTTTTCTGATGTTGCATTTGCGTACTTCGTTGCCTTTTGGTATTTGTTATTTTTCCACGCTTGTTTTTGTGAATTTCTTTACAATTTCTGTTATATTTCTATGTATGTACACTGAATGTCGTAGGAAAATGAATCTCAAGGCAGTATATGACGATATGTGGATATCTGATAACAAATTTCCTTTTAACTTTAATCTTTACTATCTGCAAACATCAAAACTTTCTCAAGACTATCAAATGTGCAACTAGTTGAGTCACAAAAATGTTTGAACGGGAGTGGAGTTCATGTTTTTAAGAATTCTGCATATTCCTGCTTAAAATAATTGGCGAGACGATCGGGATCCCATGCAGTTTCTAAAGCATCAATTGTTAACAGCATTTAGGCAATACAAATAATTAATTCTTGATATCTGCAGCATTAATGCGATATTTAAGCGTCAAAAATCCATACCTGAATTGTTGCGTTCAGTAAGAGTCACTGTGGAACCTGTGTACATATTGAAAATAAATTTCAACAAAAGCATCTCTATTGGTGTTTATAATTTGTTATTTCTAATTACGAAATTAACAAATCATTTGAAGAAAAATTGGAAAGGTCAGACAAAGCACAAAGCCTACCAGAACAAAGAACGATGACATCTTCTTTGTGATCACAGTCGTGTTGACCAAATGATGAGGATTGACAGCTGGACAGTAACGATTCCCTTCCGGTGCATTTTACTTCATCAAGCCAGACAGCACCGGCTGCCTGGGTCATCTTAACATCTTCTGGAGGCCAGAGAGCAAGGCCACACCCTAGCTGTCTGCAGACTACATTGGCATCGGCCAGATCCCAAGAGTCGTCACACACCGTGCCCCAGCTGTTATTAAACAGTATCTCAAGCTTCCCGGAGCAGTTGTGACTGCCGCCAACAAAACGCAATGGAACATCTAGGTATGAAACTACAAAATGAAAATTTATTTAATAATTAGTCTGGGAATCTGAAGTTCGTCAGAGGGAAAATAGAACTAATTAAATTAACAAGGACGCAACCCGGCCCACCATTTGTTAATCCAACACTATGCAAATTATACCACCTCTCTTCTGCCTCATATAATCAATATCGCTCAAATATTTACACTTGCCTACTCCAGCGGAAAGCCTTTTAAAGACGATAATTGTAAATATTTCTTATATCACTCCTCAAAGCCCGTTCCAAGCAAAATCATTCTCAATTTGGGAATAAAGGTTTTTCTCTAACACTTCACTTAAGCCGTCGTTTTGTCACCATAAATGCGTCCGTTAATGTTTGGTATGTTTTACAATGTTTCAGACTCTCTACCTGACCTGTCTCACCTAATATTATGCATCTATTAGGACTAATTTTAGGTCCGCAGAATGAGTCTGAGGTGTTTCCGTCCTTTCTAATCCAGGCAGACTCTGAGTAGTTCTCTTTTATAGCCCCCACATGCTTTTTGAAATGCGATATATCCACAAACACATTTTGCAGTCAATTCCTTGCTGAATGAACACGCAACATATCTTATTCTTACCATCAGTGTCCGATTAATGTAGGCAAGTCACAGTCCTTCCTCTTCAACTCATATCTCATCACGAAATGCTCAAACACACGATGAAGACACTGTCAGCCACTTTTTTTTTCTATCTTTAGTTCATAACGGCGAAGAAAATAGTCGAATACAGCTCATGCATATTTTTCAACTCCAACCATAAATTGCGGGCTTTGAACATATGTCGACCTATGTTCTGTCCATTTTACCACTTGTGTTATTTTGGTAATGTAACACAGTCTGCCTTGAGGTTTCCTTTCCTCATTTTTCCAACCAAATAGATATATTTTTCTATTGATCGCAGCCTTTATTCTTCTTTCTATATTGCCCTACAGCCTGACCGTTTTTATGCATCCTGCGGTTTACATATATTTACTACATTTATTTTGACCAAACCAACAATGTCTCTCGCCTTCGAATATTCCCATTACTTCCACCGTTCACTTCCCTCCTTCCTAGGTAATACCGATTTCCAAGTCCGTCCAGCTGGTCATAAGACAATTACTGCATATCATTTATAATCTTGCCAGATAACAAATGCTCCCAATTAATTCCAATTAACTCCCTCTAACTTCTGTCTGGGCATGGAATTTTTCACAAGACACTCCCATTTGGCAATGCTCAACAGAGTCACGGGAAACCAGGATTCTAGTCAATGCGGGCACAATTTCGTTGAGGGCAAAAGGAACGAAATTCATTTTTCTAATAGCGACCTTTATACAAGGTTTTCTGATTTCAGCAAAGGCGTTTTCGAATTCGTTACCTTCTGAAGGGAAAGAGGAGAATGTGTTTTCTTGCAAGCAGGCTTTTTCAGTGAATCCTTCCGTCATGTTGGTTTCTGTTGGCAAAACAAATATTTTGACGATTTTATACAGAAAGATGTAAAACGTAAATAGATATAAGACTCTCTTATTTACCCTCACATACAACTCCTCCGTCATTGGAATGGTCACACTGGTGTTTTCCCCACGGTTGTGACTGACACTGCCAAAGGGTCGATTCGTGTGTAGTACATTCAATCTCATCCAACCATATAGGTCCAAGTCCCTTTCCAAATTGATCTGAGTCAGGATAAATATTTTGTATTGGTCCACATTTTATTTGTTTGCAGATCACTTCTGCAGATTTGGCATCCAGTTTCTTGGAGCACACTGTTCCCCAGGTCCCGTTGTACCACACATCAATTCTTCCTTCGCATCGACTACCTCCGTTCTGCAGACGCAACCTTTTGTGCTCTGATAAGGATGCATTTGAAACAAAGGTTTTCGAAAATTAGAATACAATGGTAATCGCGTTTTTTCTACTACAGCAAAAGAAATTAGCCCTTTGTGTGTGTGTGTGTGTGTGTGTGTGTGTGTGTCTATATGTGGTGTGTAGAGCTAGGACAATCAAATTAAAAGAACACATTCAGTAAGAAGTGATAGATTAGCAAAATTAAGCGAAACCAAGAAGCACGGAGTGATATATTGTGCTGAATTACTGAAAGGAGAGAAGGGGTTAATGACGGAAAATTGAGGAATAGCGGACTGATACTGGAATCTCATCGGATTCACCAACAATTGAGAAAGGTAAATATTTGAATTCCTTTAGGGAAGAAGTTGAACAGCAAGGAGAAACTGTCCATCCTCTGCCCTTAAAGAAAAGTATGAACTGAGTCGTTGGAAATAAGTGGACCGAGACAAACTGTCACTTGCTGTTCGGGGCAAAAGCGGTACGTGGTTAAATGTGTTGACTGTACCTCAGTACCTTATTCTTAAGACCACACCTACTAAATCCAGACTAATAGGAGACTGTGATGAAATAAAGGCGGAATTACAATATTATTTTCATTTATTCTATCCCCCGATTCGATAACAGTATTTGAAACAGAATTTAGGATTGATTTTTTAAAAACATTATTTATATATATTCCAGGCATTGTCTTCAGAGATTCTAATGTGATCACCTACACTATTTAATCACATGCAAAACCCGCGTGTTTTGAATTCGGAAAAGCTGACGTCACATGAGCTTCCGGCTTTTTGCCACTTTACTTCATTATGCCACAAGTACTCTGATTGTGTTATCTGACGTTTATTCTTTTCTGCGGCATTACAACTCAATAGAATATTCGTCTTCTCTGGACACATTACGACCTTCCAGTCTCAGTATCAAATTTCTAACGTTGGCTTTTCTAGTTGATTTTGTTTCGGAGGGGTTCTTTTACTTCAGAGACTTTTGTACCAATTGCTTTAATAAGTGAGAAGGAGAGGTAAAGAAACATGGGGAGAAAGAAACAATAGAAATTGAAAAAATAAACTAGCAATGGTATGATTTTGAATCCAATTAGTATTTTTTGTGTTTATTACGTGGAATTTGGATTTTCCAGTTTGATAAATTGTATTATTCTGTCTCTCCTGGTTTGGATTGCTATGTTACTTCTCGTCACCAGCTGGCCCTGCGTAATTGTATGTTCACAGCTACTTACTACTGCTTTGCTCAGTAATTGAATTTCCTCAGGAGATCGGGCATTTAAGAATGGCTTGTGTATTTTAGTCAGACGCACTTTTCTATGGGTCGAAGTATTTTGGATTCAACAGTTGGATCTATCTTTTGTAAGAACGCTTCGCAGTGCAGTCTTTCTCACAGCTCCTTCAGTAGTGTAAAGATTTGGTGAACAATCAGTCCACCATCAAACTGTATCGACGCAGAGACTGGTGATTATTTATTTACCTAGCTTGAGTAAAGAAAACGGGGAAACACTGGAGCGAGGGCAGAAGAGTTATTAGGCAGAATCAGTACTGAACTCAGGATGATTAATGCTATGACATTAGTAATGGGAAATATGAACATTTCAGATATGTAGGGAATAAGTTGATTGTTTCTGCATAAGTGTGCTCTCACGCATTATCAACATTTAGACAGTTCATCCTGGCCCAATGGTCTCCTTTCCTGCTTTACATTATTTATTACATCTCCGTAATCACTGCGTGCTGCAAAGACAAAGAATAATACATTTAAAGAAAATTGAAATTTTCTTTACCGGAGCAAGTCAATGTCACAGCTTCTTTTTGACTGCAGTCATGTTCGCCCCATGGTGCTGATGGACATTCCCAGAGAAATGTTTCGTTACCCGAGCATCTCACTTCATCTAACCAAACTGGGAGAGAGCGTCTTCCGCAGTAAACGTGAGTTTTATCCTCCAAGGCATATCCACAACCCAGTTGTCTGCAGACCACGTTAGTGTCAACCAGATCCCAGGAGTCATCGCAAACCACGCCCCAGGATCCACGGTAATAAACCTCTAGCTGACCAGCACATGAATCTTCACTTCCGGAGAGCCGTAACTGCAAGTGGCCTATCGAACAGTAACATGGAAAGTAAAGCAATATATTGGAAATTAGAAACATCGCCAGTTTGTCGTTTATAAAGACGATTCTGCAATTATTATTATTACTCTTAAAAAGATTGTGCCGTGATGTAACAATTATTCCGGAAATGAGAATGTTTGAAATCTAAGCATAAAGTGTAAAAGTTTGGAAGAATAGAACATATCAAGAAGCGTAGAGTTGCTTCTCTCATTAAGGACGGAACTCAGCGGCTGGTATTTGGACGTTTTATCACATCTGCTGCCTTTCCATTTCCCTGCCTTTTGCACAAACGAGGAAACTACAAGCCAGTTAGCCTGATCTCAGTGTTTGGAAATATATTGAAATCTATTCTCAATGAGAATGCAGATGATTAAAAAAAAGTCTGACAAATATACTAGCCTGACAAATCTGGTGTAATTATTTTGCAGGATAGACAGAGGAGAATGGGTTGATTTTGTGGTACTTGGATCATCAAACGGCCAACGTCAACTGCCACACATGTGGATGCTTAACGAGTTAGAGCCCATTGTATTAAAGGAAATAAACCAGGATGGATAGAGCAGTCGCTGATTGGCAGTAGGTGTGAAAACTCAATACCTCCAATTTGTCATGCTGACGTTGAGCAGGAGTTTGGTGCTGTGGCACCACTCCTCCTGATTTTTAATATCCATTCAAAATGCTGTTGTGTCACCAACTTTGATTCCGCGTTCGTCAGTGGTGTCGTCAGCAAATTTGAGTATGGCAGAGGTGTAGTTTAAAGCGAATGAAACACGAAGCAGTGCTCGCAAACTTTTGGATCACCAGTGCTGATGGAGATTTTAGACCAGACGTTGTTGTCATTCAGAACATATTGTGTAGGTCAATTGTATATTAGTTATTGGGGTACCCACTTCAACTTTCTGATCAGTTTTAATGGGATGGTGGCATTTTATGCTGAGCTGCAGTGAAGAAACAGCCCTATAATGTGTGTATCTTTGCTGTCCAGATGCTCCTGGATAGTATGAAGAGCCAATGAGATGACATCGTTAGTGGACCTATTGCACCGGTAGGCAAATTTGCGATGTCATGGTCCTTTCTGTCAAACCCCACCTTGCTGTTTATCTCCGGAATTGGGCCTCAATCCCCTCGTTTAACTTCCAATCTTTCTCAGATTCCACTAACTACACTCTTCTGCTTTCCATCAGAAAATGCAGGATAAAATCATCAAAGAGCTGACAGTTCGTTTGTCGACTCCGGTGTGAGTAACTTCGATTAATTGTTCTTAGGACTGTCAGTTCTAAGTCTAACATTGCTCCTGGATTCTCTACAAACCCTGGACTCCGGGTAAAGACTCTCCTGGATACCGATTCCACGCTCGCTATGTCAATAACGCCTCCCAAATCAGCCTCCGCGCCCGTGTTCTGCACTTGGGTTCGTCCACCGACACGCTGTGTAATACGGACATATCTCCTCTGAGGCAGAGGTTGATATGTTCCATTAACAAATTCTCTAAACACTTCCTCATTATTGCTGCCATTGTAACTGACCGATAGTTCTTCAGGCAGATCATCAGGTTCTCATAAGAAATCGGTATGCGACGTTTACTTGTACCTCTATCAGACTGCCGAAGCAAGATGCTAAAGATCTTCCTGAGCACGCCAAGCAGTTGATTGGCTCAGGTCTGAAATACCTGGCCAGATATCCCTTCTAGGCCGGATGCTTTTGGTGACTTTGCCCTCATGAACGCTAATTGCATGCCAGCTTCACAGACTTAAATCACAGAATTATCGGGGGTTTCGGGAATTCTTGGTTTCTCGTCCACTTTAACAGTTAAAGCGGGCATAAAATGGATTGAGCCCACCTGGAAGCGACAGGTAATGTTGCAGCTATATAGGAAGCTGGTCATACCCCACTTGGAGTACTTTTCTCAGCTCTGATTGTCTCACTACAGGAAGGAGTTGAATGCCATAGATGTTGCCTAGATCGGCGAACATCCCTTATGAGAATAGGTTGAGTGATCTCGGCCTTTGTTTCCTTTGGAGCGCCGAAAGTTGAGTGGGGACATACTTGAGGTGTATAAGATTATGAGAGGCACTTTTTCCCCACAGAGTTGAAATTGCTAGCGCGGGAGGGCACAGTTTTATGGTGTTTCGAAGTAGGTACAGAGGAGGTGACATGGGTAAGATTTTTTTAACGCAGGGAGTGGTGACTGTGTGGAATGGGTTGTCGGCGACGATGGTGGAGGAGGATACGTTAGCATCTTTCAACAGACTCCTGGACAGGTACATAGAGGTCAGAGAAATAGAGAGCTGTAGGTAAACCTAAGCAATTTCTAGGGTGAGGATATGTTCGGCACTGCTTTCTGGGCCGAAGAGGCTGTATTATGCTGTAGCTTTTCTATGTTTCTATGATTCTTGTGTAGTGTGGGAATGTCCTTCTCCCCTGGCATTTCTTCCTGGGCATAGTACCATGGCCACATGTAGCTTTCCTGCTCACCGGTCTAGTATGCCTCTTATCTGGTCCTCGCCAGATTGCGAATCTCATGTATCATCTAATTTTTCGTTTCTGAGTGATTTTGTACGTCCACACTGGTCTATAATTAATTATATGAAGTATGTAAGAGCCATGGTGTTTTCATTCAGATCCATAGATAAGTTCTTGAACTCAGCTCAGTCCTCCGAAGAAAAGCATCCCGTAGCCGTCGCTCCTTCCTCCTGCGACGTCCCCTTTGCTGTCCAATTAGATAGCGCTTATCTGCTTTTCTGCAGGTACGAGAAAGGCGACCACTAAATCAGATTTACCGAAATCCGCTACGGTCATGGAATGACATTTTCCTCAGTTATATATCCGAATATACAAACTACAAGAACGACAAATTAAGAATTGCTCAGTTAGATCGCGGGAAGATTCTGGCAGCGATGACAACAGATGAGAAAAGGCTGAAATTTCTGGTCAGGATAGGCAGGACAGATATGTCCCGCAACGGAAGAAATACTCAAATGGCAGGAGTAGGCAACTGTGTCTGACAAAGGATGTTATGGAGAGAGTGATATTTCAAACGAAAAATACTTGGAAAACACAAAGGTCTGAAGGTAGATAAGTCAACTAGACGAAATGGACCAAATCCCGGAATTCTGAGAGAGTTTGCAGAAGAGAAAACAGATGCATTGGTCGTGACCTTACAAGAATTACTTCATTCTGGCTTGGTCCTGGAAGACGGGAGAATTGCATATATCACTCTACGAAAGGAGGAAGGAAAAGGAGAGAGAATTATAGTCCAGTTTACCGATCCACAGTGGTTTGGAAAGTGTTGGATTCTATTATATCTGATGATGTCCCAAGGTACTTGGAGAATAATAACATAAGTCAATGTCAGCATGTTTTGTGCTGAGGGAAATCTTGTCTGATATACGTGTTAGAGATCTTCGAAGAAGTAATAAGCAGAGTGGACAAAGGTGAGGCAGTGGATGTCATTTACCTGGACCTTCGAAGTCGATTAATAAGGTGCTACACATAAGGTTGCTTAACAAAATTAAATCCTACGGCGTTTAGGAAAGGAACGGAGATAGATAATGGAATGGCTGATAGGCAAGAAGCAGCGAGTGGGAATGAAAGCGGCCCTTTCTGATTAGTTGCCAGTGACGCACAGTGTTCCTCCGGGGTCAGTATTGGGACCGCTGCTTTCCACAATGCTTTCAGTGATTCGGATGATGGGTTTGATGGTCAAAGCTTGCTGATGTTACGAAGAAGTGTGTAGTGGTAGGTAGTGCTGAGAGTCCAAAATGCAGGCAGCAGGTGTTAGGCAAATTGGAAGAATGGGCAGAAAAATTAGCGGATGGATTACAGTGTTGGAAACGTATGACAAGGTATTTCGACAAAAAGGAGCAATATGCGGACTATTATCTAATTGGGGAGAAGTTTCAAACATCAGAGGTGCAGAGGGACTTAAGAGTACAAGTGGAAGACTACCAGAGATTAATTTAAAAGTTCAGTCTGTGGGAGCAAAAGACCAATGTATTGTTGACATTGCTCGTAAGTGGAATAGAATATAAAAGCAACAAGAAAATATTGTACCTTTATAAGACACTAGACAGACCGCACTTGGAGTATTCTCAGCAGTTTTAGCCCTATCTTTCTGAAAGGGTGTGCTCTTATTGCAGAGAGTGCAGAGAAGATTGACGATGATGATTCCGGGAAGGAAGGTGTTAACATCTGAGGTGTGTCCGGCAGGTGGATCTGTACTCACAGGTATCCCATTGAAATCTACTGAATGTTGACGGGACAAGATAGGGTGGGTTTGAAGAGGATGTGTCCTATGCTGTGGGTATCCAGAAGTAGATGACGCAGCCTCAGTTTTGAGGGGCGCCCGTTTAAAAGAAGGGTACAGAGGAATATGTTCAGCCATCTAGTAGTAAATATTTGTAATGATATGCCACAGACGGCGGTGGAGGCCAAGTCGGTATGGACAGTTAGGGCGGAAGCTCATCGTTACTTGATCAGACAGAATACCAAAAGATATGGCCAGAAGGCAGGTGTATGGTGTAGATTGTAATCCGAGATCAACTTTGATAGATGCGTAGCAGATTCGGTGGGCTGAATGGCCTAATTCTGTTCCTATGACTTTTTTTATACGATAGCATCAAATTTGCTCACAACCTACTACAATTTTCAGGATAAACCTATCAAAACACAAGTGCAGCAAAATAAATTGGAATCCCTGCAAGAGGGGAAATGATTGTCAACGCCGATTTGATGAAACAAATGGAGATATAAATATCGTCAAGTCTCAGTGTTTCTAAATGTATTTATCTATAATTAATAGACACACGATATTACAAATTAATATTTCCACTTTTCCATGTTATTCACCTGAACACAGGACGCCAATGCCGATGGTGTCGGAGGAAGACCGATTCAATATGGATGTCCTGCAGTTTTGAAGATGCGATTCGTTTCCTTCACACTGAAGGTCGGTCACCCACACGGGCCTGTCTTTCCCACTGTGCCCAGAGGCGATGTAGGAGGAGGATGTGGCCACACCGCAACGCAGTTGCTTACAGGCAACGTTGGTTTCATTGATATTCCAGAAGTTATCCTGAATTCTGCTCCATCTGCCGTTATCGTAAACCTCCACCTGGCCGTCGCAGCGGCTTCCCCCTTCGGTCAGCCGCAGAGACCAAATGTCATCTATAATATGGATGGGATTGTGTAAAACAGTTAATAATTAGCCAATGTATCCCAGATATGTTCAGCTATTAGCGGCAAAGATTAGTTTATACACTGATTTCCTACAAGGTAATCACCCCAGAAGCCATTTAACCTCTCTTCTCAATCCGCAGGATAAAAAAAGACACACACATAGCGGTTCTGGGTATTATTCTTACTCGCCGAACATAAAGGAAGCCATTTTTAAAATTATTATCAGTCGTCGTATTTTTCAACAGTTTATAATATGAGTGAATTCACCTGCAAATATTACATCTTTATTTTTACAGATTCTAAAATGGTACTACAATTATTAACTTGAAACACCAATTGGCATAATTCTCTGCACTTTCAAATATTTTTTCCTCACATTTTAGTTTTATTCACTGTGTACTCACGGTCTGGATATCCACAATAAAACAGTCCAAATTGCAAACACAGATTGTTGCCACAAAAATTTAGAATCGTGACATAGTTTTGTCGGAAAATTTTGGATACAGTCAATTGTTATTTTTGCTTATTTTTGTCTCTGTTATGGATATCTCTACGACCAAAGAAAGGTTTCATTCAGACAAACGCTTCAACAACTCACCGGTGCAGATCAGGCTGGCGTCATCTCCATGCGAACAGCTGATCTGACTCCACGCTGAGACTTGACAATCAGCTAATCGGGACTCATTGCCCAAACAAATGTAGTCATCCTTCCACATTGACCCGTTTCCTGAGCCAAAGTATGCATCTCTGGGAGTTGCCTTTACTGCACCACACTGTAGCTGTTCACAGACCACGGCAGCATCTTCCAAGCTGAAGTACTCATCACAAAGTGTTCCCCACTGGTCCCCGTGCCGAACTTCCAACCGACCGGAACATCTGTTGTCCCCATCAACGAGTCGTGCTTCATGATTCCCTGTTTTATTCATAAAAGAAGTCAGTTAATTAATCGCAACATAAACCAATTAAAAGAACTTGCACACGATAGGACCGCCTTCCAGTGCGTCTGCTCGGCAGAGCTTCGCGAAAATAACACCGTATAGCACTATGCAGACATGTTATTTTTTTTTAAATCTGATTGACCTGCAATCATTTTTCAAATGAATTTTCAGAGTGTTGTGAATAATATGCATATACAACGACAGGAATCTCGCGTTATTGAAGGTTTTTAACAGAATGAATACCATTGTTTTAAACATTGGGCCATGCAGGTGAAGAAGGGGTTCCTTTTCTGATTTCTATACAGTACTCCTGATTCTGTTGATCGTTCAGTTTCATGCCCATCACTCAAAATGTTATATTCTGTCCAAGTTGAAAATACCGTTATTCAGCACCATATTCGACCCATGCAGTTCTTTCCCAGTCAATGGTCGATAGGCATATGTATTACATTTATTTATTTTCTTATTTATATGTAATATTTGAGGATGCTTCATGAAGAAGGGTCAATGTTTTCGGGCAATATTCATTAACCCATCAACGTATCAATACTGAAATAAGTGATATTTAATTGCTTTGTGTTGTTAGAGATAGCCGTTATAGAGCTAGAAAACCTGCTGCGCATTTTAACATTTAATCCGTTTTATGTCTGTGCTCAGACATGTGACAAAATCCAGTATCATTAAATTTATTCGAATTAGTAATTTTGACGTTGAGGTGTACGGTATAATTTGAAAGGCGTGCTGAGAAAATTTGCGGAATATACTTCACACTCAATTTCTAAAGGAAAATACTAGTTCACATTCTTTATATATATTTTCCACTGCGATAATGTATTGTTTAATTTATAATAACGCTGCATGACCAACTATTTTCCGACAAACATAGAAATGCGTATGGCTGTGCAGGCTTATCTTTATGAACTTAACGCATCTTAACCTGCACGTTTCTGTGAGAGTAGTATCATCGTACATAAAGCATGTCATTAAGTTCCCCGATGAAACAAATTTCACATCATTAAGGACACTCAGTGTCTTGATGCAGAAGTAAATGGGTGAATCT
Organism: Hemitrygon akajei; assembly: GCF_048418815.1. Lineage (NCBI taxonomy): Eukaryota > Metazoa > Chordata > Chondrichthyes > Myliobatiformes > Dasyatidae > Hemitrygon > Hemitrygon akajei. The sequence continues at coordinate 1,050,024 of NW_027331954.1, forward strand.
ACAAACTTCCTTTGTTCTAGGCTATCTAGTTTTATTAGCGTAATTGTTACGCTTCTGTTGGTGATTTTTGTTTTCAACTTATTAGCAAATATCAAATATCCTAATTTATTTCGTCGAAACCAAATTGAAGTCAAACATTATTTTATTCTTCCAGCACTTTCACCCTCTTAATCTGTCCGTCAATGTCAGATGAAAATCATAGTCAACAGCGCTCCGCTGATGCAATTTCCAAATCGCTAATGGGAGAATTATCTGTAACAGATATCTAGATCCTAGGTACTCACCAGAGCAGATCACACCGACATCATTCTCATGGGTGCAACGATGAATTCCTGAGGAAAATGGACAGTCCCATAGCCTCGACTCATTACCCTGACATTCAAAGGCATGAGTCGAAACATGTCCTGTTCCTTCCCCAAAATAAGCTCCTCCCCGCACAGCAACAACGACTCCGCATTGAAGCTGACTGCACACCACGTTGGCATCATTCATATCCCAGTGCAGATCACACACCGTTTTCCAGGTGTCTCCGAATTGCACTTCCAGTCTTCCCGAGCATTCATCATTTCCGGACACCAATCTTGGAGCTCGGTGATCTGAGAACAATATGAAGCACAGTCAGGGAAAAAAATGGACAATATGCAGCGAATTCCTTTTTTTTAATTGAATTTTGAAATAGCTTACAGAACGAAAAAAAAAATTATCAACCCTTCCCCCTCCCCTTAACCCCTCCCGCCAACATATCCCTATTGAAAAAAAAAAGAAGTAAAAAGAAAGAAAGAAAGAAAGAAAGAAAGCCTGGATATCGGAAGATCCCCACATGCTCCATAGAGTTCATAGTAGCTTTAATATGTGCATTTCTTTCCTTCCCCAGATAAACAATAATTTTATCTTCGGAGCATCTATATATTTAATCCTATTCTTTGTAAATATGGGCGCCAAATTTTCAGAAATATTTCATTTTTATCTCTTAAATTATAAATATTTTTTTCAAGTAGGATGCAGCTAAAATTTTCATTCTTCCAACGATCAATAATTAAGTATGAATCCGATTTCCAAGTAACTGCAATAGCCTTTTTGGCAAATGCCAATGCAATTTTAATGAATTCTTTGTGATATTTATTCAAATTGGATTTCGATTTTATCCCTTCAATGTCGCCTAGTAAAAATAATGTTGGATTATGTGGAAGTTGTATTCCAATAATTTGTTCCAGTAAAACTCTTAAATTTGTCCAAAAAGGTTGGATTTTAAAACAAGACCAAGTAGAGTGTAAAAAAAGTACCAATTTCTTGATTACATCGAAAACATTGTTCAGATAAATTTGAGTTTAATCTATTTATTTTTTTGGTGTAATATATATTTGATGTAAAACAGTTATATTGTACTAATCTTAGTCGAACATTTACTGTATTTGTCATACTGTCAAGACATAATCTTGCGCAACTTGTTTCATCAATTTTAATATTCAAATCAGTTTCCCAGTTTTGTCTTGACTTATGAATTCCTTGTTTAATTGCCTATTTTTGAATCAAATTATACATACCAGAAATAACTTTTTAAAATTTATCCTTTATGAATTAAAGTTTCTATGTCATTAGGTATCGGCAATAATATTGTTTGACCCAGTTTATCTCTTAAATAAGCCCTTAATTGGAAATAACAAAAAAGAGTGTTATTTGATATTTTATGTTTATTCTTTAATTGGTCAAATGACATTAATATACCTCCTTCAAAACAGTCTCCTATATATCGAAACCCTTTGTGAAACCAGTTATATAAAAATGGATTATCCATTGTAAAAGGGATAAGTTTATTTTGAATTGAAGGTCTCTTTGCTAATAAAGATTTCATTATCTCATCATTAACTTTTACCTTATTCCATAAATCAATCAAAAGACCAAGGAGATGGTGGTGGACTTTAGGAGATCTAGGCCTCATATGGAGCCAGTGATCATTAATGGAGAATGTGTGGAGCAGGTTAAGACCTACAAGTATCTGGGAGTACAGTTAGACGAGAAGCTAGACTGGACTGCCAACACAGATGCCTTGTGCAGGAAGGCACAGAGTCGACTGTACTTCCTAAGAAGGTTGGCGTCATTCAATGTCTGTAGTGAGATGCTGAACATGTTCTATAGGTCAGTTGTGGAGAGCGCCCTCTTCTTTGTGGTGGCGTGTTGGGGAGGAAGCATTAAGAAGATGGACGCCTCACGTCTTAATAAGCTGGTAAGGAAGGCGGGCTCTGTCGTGGGCAAAGTACTCGAGAGTTTAACATCGGTAGCTGAGCGAAGGGCGCTGAGTAGGCTACGGTCAATTATGGATAACTCTGAACATCCTCTACATAGCACCATCCAGAGACAGAGAAGCAGTTTCAGCGACAGGTTACTATCGATGCAATGCTCCTCAGACAGGATGAAGAGGTCAATACTCCCCAATGCCATTAGGCTTTACAATTCTACCGCCAGGACTTAAGAACTTTTTAAAAGCTATTATTAATGCTTTTTGAGATAGTGATTTAGATGCATATCATATTTTTTACTGAGTTAAGTATTGTATGTAATTAGTTTTGCTACAACAAGTGTATGGGACATTGGAAAAAAAAGTTGAATTTCCCCATGGGGATGAATAAAGTATCTATCTATCTATCTATCTATGTTTTAGTATAGGAGATTCTTTCTTTTCCCGTATCCATTTAGGTTCCCATTTATATATAAAATCTTCTGGTACATTTTCTCCTATTTTCTCTAATTCTATTTTAATCCATGCCGGTTTATCTTCATCAAAAAAAGATGCAATAAATCTAAGTTGATTTGCTTTGTAATAATTCTTAAAATTTGGTAATTGTAACCCTCCTAGGTCAAATTTCCATATCAATTTTAACAAAAATATTCTTGACATCTTACCTTTCCAAAGGAATTTCCTCACAATTTATTTAACTCTTGAAAAAAATTCTGCGGTAATTGTATTGGTAGTGTTTGGAATAAAAATTGTAATCTAGGGAATATATTCATTTTTACAGCATTGACTCCACCTATTAATGTTATTGGTAACATCATCCATTTATCAAGATCCTCTTGATTTTTTTAATAATGCAAATAATTTAATTTATATAAATTCTTTATATCATTATCAACTCTTATACCTATATACTTTATACCATTTATCGACCATCCAAATTGAGTTATTAATCGACATTGACTATAATCTCCTTTAATAAGAGGTAGAATTTCACTTTTATCCCAATTTATTTTGCACCCTGATATTTTCCCATATTCTTCCAATCTAGAAGATAATTTACGCAACGAATGCAATGGTTTAGTTAATCAGAACATCATCAGCAAATGTTAATCTTATATTCCTCCTGATTATCTCTGAAACCCATAATATGAGTCAGTTCTAATTAATTCAGCTAATGACTCTATCGCCAACACAAATAAAGCAGGTGATAATGGACAACCTTGTCTAGTTGACCTTGTTGACTGAAATGATGTTGAAATTTGGCCATTTGTCACCACTTTATAAAAGATGCTCCTAATCCATATTTTTTCCAATACCTTAAATAAAAAATCCCATTCCAATCTATCAAATGCTTTTTCTGCATCCAAAGCATCTGCCACACGCATTTCTTCCCTTTTTTGGGCCAAATGAATTCTGCTAAGAAACCGAGTTACATTATCTGACGATTGTCTATTTTTAATAAATCCTGTTTCGTCCATGTGTATTAATTTTGGTAAGTATTTAGATAATCTAGTAGATAAAATCTTTGCTATTATTTTATAGTCCGTATTCAACAAAGAAATAGATCTATACGATGTTGGCTTTAAACGATCTCTGTCTTTTTTTTGCAATCCTATTAAAATAGCTGTCGAAAAAGATTCTGGAAGTTTATGCATTCTTTCCACTTGGTGTATTAGCTCCATAAAAGGAGGAATTAATAAATCTTTAAACATTTTGTAAAATTCAGGTGGAAAACAATCTTCTGCTGGAGATTTATTACTCTGAAGTGATCCTAGAGCTTCTTCGACATCTTTTGATGTAAAAGGCACATCTAATCCCTTCTGATCTTCCAAATTCAATTTTGGGAGAGTTATTTGTGATAAAAACCTTTCTATCTCAACAATATCATTTTGTGATTCTGATTGATACAGTTCAGAATAAAAAAAAATAAAAGTTTCTTTGATTTCTAAAAGTTTATGAGTAATTTTATTTACACATGTTCTAATTGCATTTATCGTTTTGGAAGCCTGGTCTGTTTTTAATTGCCAAGCAAGAAGCTTGTGTGATCTTTCACCTAGTTCATAGTATCTCTGTTTAGTTCTCATAATTCCTTTTTCTGTTCGGTATGTCTGAAGTGTATTATATTGTAGCTTCTTATTAACAAGTTGTCTTTGTTTTTCTTCTGTCATATATCTTTCGGATTCTTTTTTCTAATTTTGTAATCTCTTTTTCCAATTGATCTATTTCTACCATATATTCCTTCTTAATTTTAGAAGTATAACTTTTTATCTGGCCTCTCAAATATGTCTTCATCGCTTCCCATAATATAAATTTATCATCAACTGAATGTGAGTTGGTATCTAATAAAAACTGTCTGTTTTTTCATAAAATCACAAAAATCTTGACGCTTTAATAATATTGTATTAAATCTCCATGTGTAAATCGATTCCTCCTTATCCATCATTATCATTGTCGTTATCGGGGGCAGTGATCTGACAATATTCCTGCTTTATATTCCATATTTTTCACCCTGTCTTGAATATTCGCTGATAGTAGGAACAAATCTATCCTTGAATAAGTTTTATGTCTATTTGAAAAAAATGAATAATCTATTTCTCTTGGGTTAATTCTTCTCCATATATCAATCAAATTAAAATCTTTCATCAATGATAAAGTTAATTTTGCTACTTTTGGTTTTCTAACAACCTTTGTTGACCTATCTAAAACTGGGTATAGACAAAAGTAAAAGTTTCCACCTATTAAAATTTTATCGTGTGCGTCAGCCAAATTCAAAAAAAGCCTCTTGCATAAATTTTACATCGTTTGCATTTGGTGCATAAACTTTCATTAGAGTCCATAGTTCTGATAAGATTTGACAATGTATAATTACATATCTTCCCGCAGAATCAATTAATACAATGTATTTTAATTGGTTAGGTTTTGTTGACCATAATTGCAACTCCCCTCGCTTTTGAATTAAATCAAGGTGCTATATCATTTCCGACCCTATCTCTCTTTAATTTCTGATGTTCTATCTCTGTTAAATGTGTTTTTTGTATAAAATTATCTATTTTCATTTTCTTAATGTATCTTAAAATTCCTTTTCTTTTCACCGGTCCATTAAGCCCATTAAGATTTAAACTTAAAAAAATCAGTTAAATTAGTCATTATTTTTAACGGTGTTACACCAGTCTATAATAATACATAATATTTCAACTCTCATAGTACCTTGGAGAATTATTTTAAAATTCTCCATGTTGCTATGTGTCTCCCCTCCGATCATCCAGGCAAAGAAAGAAAGATAAAAGAAAAATAGATTATAAAGAAAAAAAAAACCCTGCTAATGTTGTGAATGAAAAAAACACACATTTTTATTCTCATTTTACTTTATTCTCAAATTTTTATCATACTCCGCTGTATCATATAATTAAAAATATATTTAAATATTCTTCTGTCCTTAAAGTCCATCAACGCACTTCAGTGTCCCCGTCTTCATCTTTAATTAGTTTCGCTTTTAAATCTTTTCTGTGTCTAGCGAATATTTGGGAGTTCTTGTGCAAACTCTTCTGCATCCCGATGATCAGTAAAAAATCTTCTTTTTAAATCACCCAAAAAAATTATCAGTGTTCCCACGTGGCGCAATATAATTTTATAACCCTTTTCCGATAAAACTTTTTTCGCTGGGTTAAATTCCTTCTTTCTCTTCATAACTTATATCAGGATAGAAAATAACTGCTTTCCCTTCTATAATCAATGGCTCATTTCTCTTTCTGGCACATTGGGCAGCCGCCTTCAGGATCTTTTCTTAATCTTGATATATAAAGCATTTTATCAAGATTGATCGTGAGTTTTGATCAGGTTGAGATTTTTGTCCTAAGACTCTGTGGACCCTTTCGATTTCAATCAACTGGGTTCCCTTTTCTATTTCCAAATTTTCCGGGATCCATTTTTGAAGCAAAAATATTGGATCCTCTCCCTCTATTCCTTCTTTAAGACCAACAATTTTAATATTATTTCGTCTACTAAAATTTTCAAGCACGTCTATATTTTCCATCAGTCGTTTTCTTTCTGATGTCCAGACAAGAATATTATCTTCCATTTTATTCACTCTATCAATAGTGTTTCCCGTTATTCCTTCCAGCTTTTTAACTTTCTTGTCCATTTTCTCCTGTTTTTTTACCATTTTATGAAACATAGTCTTCATATTTTTAATATCTTCTTTTATTATTTTTAATGTTTTTAATTATTTTAATTCATTCATTCTTTGCACCAAAGCTTCTTTTTCGTCTTCTTCTTCTTCTTTGTCTCCAGAATACCTTCCACCTCCAATCTCTTCCTGTTGTCTTCTTTTACCTCCTCTTCTACATCAGAGAATCCGAATCCTCCTCGGGTTCATTTTCACTTCCGCTTCCAATCGTAGCAAGGATTTGTAGTTCAAATTGCTCATGTTTGTGCATGGCCTTTCCTGCGCGCACGCGCAGTTCCTGTTGTTCCTCCTTGGAGACTGTTGATATTGCCGCCGATTTCTGTTCTGTATCGCCGGAGTGAGTCCGAGGCTTCTTCATGGTGCCCGGCCGAGCTTGTATTGTCTTCAAAGTAGAAATTTTCTTCTTTGTCTGTTTAGGAGGCATATCTAAGGAAAATCCTGAGTAGTTTAGACGTAGTTTTTAGAAAATATTTACTTACTTTTCCTCACTTAAACATTAATTTATTAGTTATTTTACGGGAGAGCTGGATTTCCACTTATCGATCCTACGTCATCACGTGTCGTCCCCCATGCAGCGAATTCCTATTGCATTCATTGTATATAAAGTCCAAATTTGTTCTAAAGCAGATGACATGGTTTTCCACGTCCAAATTTCATAATGGGATATCGGAACTGAGTATCAAAATTTCTTTTTCCATTTGTCGTTAATGAAGGCTATATAATAGATTTTTAACACTTTTATTTGTCTTTTTTATATCCTCTTTTTACTGGAGAAAATATTTTCTTTCTTATGGTACGATAACAAAGGCATGAAAATATCATAATAATTATGGAAAAAGTAAGAACATTTATAATAATAATAATAATAATAATAATAATAATAATAATAATAATAATAATAATAATAATAATAATAATAATAATAATAATAATAATAACAACAATATAATCATCATCATCATCATTATCAGATACGGTGACGTTTGTATCGGAATTCCAAAAGCTTCATTCATTTTAACAAAGAGAATACGCGGAAATGGAATCGTAAAACTATATACTGCAACTTCCCCGTCGTTGCCCTGTGGTGAAGTCAAGTATTCACTGAAAAACGTGTGTACAAAAGAATGAAGTAAGCATTATATATAGGAGACAAATGCTTCAAACATGAAATAAATCTGACGAAATTAAGTCATCATTTTCGACGAAGAAATCATGGTTAAATAATAGCAGTCCGCATTCATTATTTCTGATTCAGAATTTTATAAAGGCGAGGAATGCATACACGGTAATTAAGTTAAATGAAGACTGAGTGCATATTGTTCTAGATTTGATAGGAAGGAGAATCGCCTGTTTAACCGACTGCACTGTCATTCAAAGAAATAAACGTTGGCGAATTTTGTCAATTTGGTTATATTTAATCCATTTTCCTCAAGCTTTTGCCTCACAGGTAGATAGGGCAGCTAAGAAAACTTATGGGGTTTTAGCTTTCATAATTCGAGAGAGAGAGTTTAAGAGACGCGATGTCATGATGCAGCTCTATAAAACTCTGCTTAGGCCGCACTTGTAGTACTGTGTCCATTTCTGGTCGGCTCGCTAAAGGGAGGAAGTTGAAGCATTGGAAAGGGTACAAAGGAGATTTACCAGGATGCTGCTTGGTTTAGAGAGTATGCATTATGATCAGAGATTAAGGGAGCTAGGGCTTTACTCTTTGGAGAGAAGGAGGATAAGCGGAGACATGATAGAGGTGTACAAGATATTAAGAGGAATAGACAGAGTGGACAGCCAGCGCCTCTTCCCCAGCGCACCGCTGCTCAGTTCAAGAGGACATGGTTTTAAGGTAAGGGGAGGGAAGTTCAAGGGAGATATTAGAGGAAGGTCTTTCACTCAGAGAAAGTGCGTGGAATGCACTGCCTGGGTCAGTGGTGGAGGCAGATACAATAGAGAAGTTTAAGAGACTAGGAGACAGGTATAGGGTATAGAATTTAGGGTGGGGGTTATACTGGAGGCAGGGCTTGAGGGTCGGCACAACAATGTGGACCGAAGGGCCTATAATATGCTGTACTATTCTATGTTACTATGTTTTCTACAAAAGCGCCATTCCAAAAGATTCTCAAACTTCGTCCATCTGTACATTTTTACTAGTCCTTTTGTCATCTTATACGTGGGTTCCAATCTAGGTGGCCCCTAGATTGGAAAAAATGCAGTGATGCTGTTCCCTACCGTTGAAATTAGGTAGCAGTGAGGCTTCACATCCAACATATGACTCTCGTAACATCTTCCATCTCTAAAGAGACCCTACGCTAAATTAATTTTTATGCCTCCCGTCCTATGTATGCACACGACGTTTTCCACAGGAAGCGCTCCCTCCGTAGTTGCCTGCTGCAATTATGCCTCCCCTCTAATCTCTCTCTCTCTGGGCATTTATCCCTGCAAGTAGCCAAAATTCTACTCGTCTTCAATTCCCCACTCTAGCCTCTTATGGCGTCTCACCTACCTAGCACTTCCCTTGCTATCCCTCCTCTTTCCATTTCTCTGAAGTAACACTTCTACGCATCTACGTATTTCCTTTTACGCTTCTGCATAGTTTTCCCACCCACTTGCTTTCACCTACCAATTTCTAGCTATATTTCCACACCACCTCCCATCTTTTCATTCAGGTGACTGCCCCTTACCAAACTGTTCTAAGAAGTGTTCGCCGAATCGTTTACTCATTTGCATGGATACTGAGACCCTGTGCTGTGCTCCAGCAGCGCTTTTGCTGGCTACTGTAGATTTCCGGTGTCTTAACAGTTGCATTTAATGCCACAGAAATGTCGACAATATACATCTTGAAATTATTGTTCTTCGTAGTCATCGATGAAAACAGAGAAGTGCCCTAAAGTCTGAATAACAGTTAAAAGGTTGGAACCCCGAAACACATCCAGCTCCCCTCCCCCGCACATGCAGCTTCAACTCAGCGATAACCCACCCACCAACAAAAATCATCAGCAACCTCTATCGACCACTCAAGCGTGCAGCAAACTATCAATAAAGACGCAGAATTGCAGAATCCCAAAAACGACGTACACCTGTCATATCACAGGCTGGCTCTCTCTTTAATTAGGGAACAAGAGGTGTCCGCGTTTCACAATGAGAGGGGGAGATAACAAACAACTCGCTGACTTACGTTTTTAGAAGTTTGTTGTGTCGCTTTTCCCGAGCACTCCGGCCAGTGAGTCGGCAGCAGAAAGGCACTGCTTTCCGGACAGACAATCCACGGCAGTTACCTGCTGCCGAACTTGTTGTCTATTCAACGAGTCATGTTATATATGATGCAAATATACTATACCAATTTCTAATTGGCATGTCATTGTCGGTAAGCAAAATACTCACCCCGGGTTCTCTATGTTCAGCAGAAGACCTCAAGATCTATATAATAATTCTATATATTCGGATCTCTTCTTATTTCGTAAAGTATAACACTATACATCTGAGTTAAATTCTTGAAGGCATTTTTTTCCGCACATTACTATTTGATCTAATTCCAGTTGTAACTGCAGGCAATATTCTTAACAAAGTAATGTATCAGTAATTTAATGTCATCGAAAGAGCTATTAATCATTATATTTGGATTGTAACGCAATTCGTTATGCGATATGGCAGAAGCAAGGAAAATGATTTTCCTCGGTCGCAAAACTGAAAGACAAAAACAGTACCTCAGTGTGACTCCCCGTGTCCTATCAACAACAAAGTTTAGTAGCGATACCAAGTGAGTAAACTATATGGACCAAACTTCCATAAATGTCATGGAGTAAACATTTACCGCCTTTCCTCGTCGGTTCTCTTGTTTAGCTTTTCGAAAACCTCAGTTTCTTGACAGATGACACCTCGAGGAAAAACGTCACAGTGCATAATACGAAATTCATACAAACACTCACATAGAATCCACTCCCAATATTGCACATGTAACACGCTGTACGGCTTCACTGCTAAGGCTAATGTAATGGCTTCAGTGTAATGTTCTACTGTTAAGGTAATTGCATCTCTGTGGCAGCAATGTTTGTGTTATGACTGGAGATAACGTGACTTTGGTATTCAGTGGCTAGCCAATAAGAGATTGTTGCTGTGTCTTGTGATTCTGGAAGCAGTTGTTTGCGCGGGCTTTTGCCAGTGGGCGAGAAAGGGATGAATAGAGAGGACGTGATTGGGGAGATTCGGTTGGCCGCCAGACGGAGTGGACTCCGAGCGGGCGTCCGTAGGTGGGCGAAGCTCGGAGAAGATTGAATGTTGGAAGGTAGACTACTGAGTGCCAACGATTGTGCACAGACTGTTTCATAGGATTGGCACTCTTTTTTCTTCTATATATTGTCCCTCTAGTAACCACATAGTCAAAGTAAGAGTTATAAACTTAATCATTTAATCGCATATTGTGTACTGTTTGTTATTTCGGGTTACTGATTTGTAACAGGGGACACATCGCGCAGCATCCACCCAAACGAGATTTCCTAAGTTTGGCCGGACCGGGGGTTAGCACCCCCGAGATCAAGCCGCTCGGCGAAGCGAGTATTACACACCTTTCATACAGTTTATTGTTCTCAATACTCGATTGTCATTGCAGTCAACATAAATAAAGGCTTTACATTAAACTCCCCGCATCTTCAGCTGTATCACCTGTAGCTAACGAACATGCATTTATCTTTGCCAGGTTTTAATAATTCTGCATTTGTTTCTCACGACCTTTTGGGATAGCATTCCGAAATTGACAGAAGAAGTAGATTATTATTATTTTTTTCTACAGAGAATAGAGGTTATCAGGAAGACGCATTCACATGTTGACATTTTTTCTTTGGCAGTACATTCAAGATGTCAGAATCATGAGTACTGGTCTGTGTAATATCCAAGACATCGTCAAGGAGCGGTGCCTCGAAGAGGCGGTGTCAATCATTAAAGAGACTCCCTCCACCAAGGGCATGACAATTCCCGTTGGTAACATCAAGAAGCGGGGACAGAAGCATGAAGGCTCTCACTCAGCGATTCAAGAGCAGCTTCTTTCCATCTGTCATCTGATTTCCGAATGGCCACTCAACCCATGATCACGACCTCAGTATTCTCTTTTTCTGTTTTTGCACTCTTTATTTAAATTAACTATCACACGCACACATATCATGTTATATATATATATATATATATATATACACACACACACACACTCACACACACACACACACACACACACACACACACACACACACACACACACACACACACACACACACACACACACACACACACACACACACACACACGCACCCAGACATCACGTTACATCACGTGGTTTGTTCATCCTGCAGCATGTGGGAAATCAGGGATACTTCCAGTGTCCCTGACGACTATATGCGCAGGAAGTGTGTCCAGCTGCAGCTTCTGGCAGACCGCATTGAGCGTCTGCAGCTGCGATTGGATTCATAATGGAGCATCCGCGATGCTGAGAAAGTCGTTAATAGCACGTTCAGTGAGTTGGCCACACCACAGGTAAAGGCTACACAGGCAGAAAGGGAAGTGATGGCCACTAGACAGCGTAGCAGTAGGCAGGGAGTGCAGGAGTCCCCTGGGGTCATCTCCCTCCTAAACAGATATGCTGTTTTGGATACTTTTGGGGGAGATGTCTCATCAGGGGAAGGCAGCAGCAGCTGAGTTCATTGCACCATGGGTGGCTCTGCGGCACAGGAGGGAAGGTAAAGGAGTGGGAGAGCTATAGTGATAGGGGAATCGACTGCAAGGGGAATAGATAGGCGTTTCTGCGGCCGCAATCGAGACTCCAGGATGGTATGTTGCCTCCCTGGTGCAAGGGTCAAGGATGACTCTGAGCGGCTGCAGGACATTCTGGAATGGGAGGGTGAACAGCCAGTGGTCGTGGTGCACATAGGTACCAACTATATAGGTAAAAAAAAGAAACAGGATGAGGTCCTACAAGGTGAATTTAGGGAGTTAGGAGATAAACTAGAAAGTAGGACCTTAAAGGTAATAATCTCTAGATTACTACCAGTGCCACGTGCTAGTCAGAGTAGAAATAGGAGGATATTTCTGATGCATACGTGGCTTGAAAAATGGTGCAAGGGGGAAGGATTCAAATTTCTGGAGCATTGGAACCAGTTCTGGGGGAAGTGGGACCGGTATAAACAGGAAGGTCTGCACCTGGTCTGGACTGGAACCAATGTCCTAGGAGGAGAGTTTGCTACTTTATTTCAGGAGTATTGAAACTGACGTGGCAGGGGGATGGGAAGAACTGCAGTGAGACAGAGGGGTGTACATTGAGGGTAGAAGCAAAAAGTAGTAAGGTGAAAAGTAAAAGTGGCAGGCAAGCAAATCCAGGGCAAAAAGCAAAATGAGCCACTTTTCAACATAATTGTATAAGGGCTAAGAGTGCTGTGAAAACAAGCCTGAAGGCTTTTTGTGTCAATGCGATGAGCACTCGTAACAAGGTGGATGAATTGAATGTGCAAATAGTTATTAATGAATATGATACAGTTGGTATCACAGAGACATGGCTTCAGGGTGACCAAGGATGGGAGCTCATCATCCAGGGATATTCAATATTCAGGAGGGATAGACAGGAAAGAAAAGGAGGTGGAGTAGCATTGCTGGTTAGAGAGGAGATTAACGCAATAGAAAGGAAGGACATTAGCCTGGAAGATGTGGAATCGATATGGGTAGAGATGCATAACACTAAGGGGCAGAAAACGCTGGTGGGAGTTGTGTACAGGTCACCTAGCAGTAGTAGTGAGGTTGGGGATGACATTAAACAGGAAATTAGAAATGCGTGCAATAAAAGAACAGTAGTTATAATGGGTGACTTCAATCTAAATATAGATTGGATGAACCAAATTGGTAAGGGTGCTGAGGAAGAGGATTTCTTGGAATGTATGCGGGATGGTTTTCTGAACCAACTTGTCGAGGAACCAACTAGAGAGCAGGCAATTCTAGATTGGGTATTGAGCAATGAGGAAGGGTTAGTTAGCAATCTTGTCGTGCGAGTCCCCTTGGGTAAGAGTGACCATAATATGGTGGACTTCTTCATTAAGATGGAGAGTGACATAGTTAATTCAGAAACAAAGGTTGTGAACTTAAAGAAGGGTAACTTTGAAGGTATGAGACATGAATTAACTAAGATAGACTGACAAATGATACTGAATGAGATGACGGTGGATATGCAAAAGCAAGCATTTAAAGATCGCGTGGATGAACTGCAACAATTGCTCATCTCAGTTTGGCAAAATAATTAACCAGGGAAGGTAGTGTACCCGTGGCTAACAAGGGAAATTAGGGATAGTATCAAGTCCAAAGAAGAAACATATAAATTAGCAAAAAAAAAAAAATAACGGCACACCTGAGGACTGGGAGAAATTCAGAGACCAGCAGAGGAGGACAAAGGGCTTAATTAGGAAAGGGAAAAATGATTATGAGAGAAAGCTGACAGGGAATATAAAAACTGATTGTAAAAGCTTTTATAGATAAGTGAAAAGAAAAAGATTGTTCAAGAAAAATGTAGGTCTTTTACAGTCAGAAACAGGCGAATTGATCATAGGGAACAAAGACATGGCAGATCAATTGAATAACTACTTTGGTTCTGTCTTCACTAAGGAGAACATAAATAATCTTCCGGAAATAGTAAGGGACCGAGGGTCTAGTGAGATGGAGGAACTGAGTGAAATACATGTTAGTAGGGAAGTGGTGTTAGGTAAATTGAAGGGATTAAAGACAGATAAATCCCCAGGGCCAGATGGTCTGCATCCCAGAGTGCTTAAGGAAGTAGCCCAAGAAATAGTAGATGCATTAGTGACAATTTTTCAAAACTCCTTAGATTCTGGATTAGTTCCTGAGGATTGGAGGTTGGCTAATGTAGCCTCACTTTTTAAAAAAAGGAGGGAGAGAGAAACGGGGGAATTATAGACCGGTTAGTCTGACATCGGTGGTGGGGAAAATGCTAGAGTCGGTTATCAAAGATGTGACAACAGCACATTTGGAAAGAGGTGAAATCATCGAACAAAGTCAGCATGGATTTGTGAAAGGAAAATCATGTCTGACGAATCTTATAGAATTTTTTGAAGATGTAACTCGTAGAGTGGATATGGGAGAGCCAGTGGATGTGGTATATTTAAATTTTGAAAAGGCTTTTGACAAGGTCCCACACAGGAGATCAGTGTGCAAACTTAAAGAGCACGTTTTTGGGGGTATGGTATTGATGTGGATAGAGAATTGGTTGGCAGACAGGAAGCAAAGAGTGGGAGTAAACTGGACCTTTTCAGAATGGCAGGCAGTGACTAGTGGGGTACCGCAAGGATCAGTGCTCGGACCCCAGTTGTTTACAATATATATTAACGATTTAGAAGAGGGAATTAACTGCAGCATCTCCAAGTTTGCGAATGACACGAAGCTGGGCGGCGGTGTTAGCTGAGAGGAGGATGCTAAGAGGATGCAGGGTGACTTGGATAGGTTAGGTGAGTGGGCAAATTCAGGGCAGATGCAGTTTAATGTGGATAAATGTGAGGTTATCCATTTTGGTTGCAAGAACAGGAAAACAGTTTATTATCTGAACGGTGGCCGATTAAATAAAGGGGAGATGCAACGAGACCTTGATGTCATTGTACACCAGTCATTGAAGGTGGGCATGCTGTTTCAGCAGGCGGAGCAAAAGGCAAATGGTATGTTGGCATTCATAGCAAAAGGATTTGAGTACAGGAGCAAGGGGGTTCTACTTCAGTTGTACAAGGCCTTGGTGAGACCGCACCTAGAAAATTGTGTGCAGTTTTGGTCCCCTAATCTGAGGAAAGACATTCTTGTCATAGAGCGAGTACAGAGAAGGTTTACCAGATTGAGTCCTTGGATGGCAGGACTTTGATATGAAGAAAGATTGGATCAACTAGGCTTATACTGACTGGAATTTAGAAGATTGAGGGGGGATCTTATTGAAACGTATACAATTCTAAAGGGATTGGACAGGCTAGATGCAGGAAGATTGCTTCCAATGTTGGGTAAATTCAGAACGAGGGGTCACATTTTAAGGATAAAGGGGAAGCCTTTTAGGACCGAGATGAGGAAAATCTTCTTCACACCGAGAGTAGTGAATCTGTGGAATTCTCTGTCACAGGAAACAGTTGAGGCCGGTTCATTGGAAATATTTAAGAGGAAGTTAGATATGGCCCTTGTGGCTAAAGGGATCAGGGGGTATGAAGAGAAAGCAGGTACAGGGTTATGAGTTGGATGATCCACCATGATCATACTGAATGGCGGTGCAGGCTCGAAGGGCCGAATGGCCTACTACTGCACCTATTTTCTATGTTTCTACGTTCTATATATATATATCACATAGCCTAATATATATGGAACAAATGGATCAGCCGATCAGCCATGAAGTGGTGGAGTGGTGGAGTAACCCCGTTACCAACAAGTGTGGGATCATCACCCACTCTCACAATGAGATCCATGCGGTTAGATTAGGAACCCAGTTCTGGGGACATCCGGCCACCATGGACCTCCACCGACCCAGGTATATCGGACCACGTTGGCCCTGAGAAGACCGAGCACCTCTTGGCCTGGGGATCCGCCATATATATATATATATAAATATATATTTTATATATTTTCATGTATTGCATTCTACTGCTGCTACAGTGTTAACATATTTCAAGACAAATGCCGTTAATACTAATTCCGATTCTGATTCCGGAAACCCAATAGTGGAAGCAGTAGCTCTCAATAAACGGCAGCATGTACTATGGAGCTATTTTCATTTCCACTGTTCATAGAAACCCCTTTCAGCCGTATCTCCAGTTTTATGAGGTCGCGAACTCCCTGTGAATTCCTTGCTGTCTGTTTAGTGTTCAGGCAATCTACAGCATTGTCCCGAAATGGAACGATGTTGTTCATATTTTTTCTATATACAGGACTGGTGATTAATCCAGTTCATCCGGTGGTTTAATTTTGTTCAAGTTTCCTGCCGTCCCGATAGCTTTTGATCCTCTGAAGTGTGAATAATCTGGGAATAATTTCCTATGAAAAAGTAATTTCGGAATTGCATTAACCCTAATTTTTTTCACATTGTTTTCATACCAAGCAATATTGATAATCTGAAATCATATTCATATTTTCTCTCAGAATGAATGTGGAATCTAATCCGGAGGGACGTTGGCATTCACAATGCCGTTAGGTACCCAGAAGACCATAAGATATAGGAGCAGGAGCCATTCGGTCCATCCAGTATGTTCCGCCATTCAATCATGGCTGATCCAATTTTTCCAGTCATCCCCACTCCCCTGCCTTCCCCCCAAGCCCTCCGATGTCCTGACTAATCAAGAACCTACTTACCTCTGCCTTAAATGCACTCAATGACTTGGTGTCCACAGCCGCTCGGAGCAAAAACTCCACAGATTTACCATCCTCTGACGAAAGTTGTGTAACCGTATCTCCGTTTGAAATCGTCCTTCAATCTGTTCAGGACCTTTAACATTCCGAATGTTTCTATAAGAACTTCCCTCATTCTCTGGAACTCCAGCGAGCACAGTCCAAGACCTGCCCTTCAATTCCTGGAGACATTATCACGAAACCTCTCCGAACCCTCTCCAATGTCAGAATATCGTTTCTAAAATAAGCAGGCAAAACCGCGCGCAATACACTGTGTGGTCTGCAACTAACTTATAGAGCCTCAACATAACATCTCAGCTCTTATATTCTGTACCTCTAAAAAAGAATGACAAAATTGCATTTGCCGTCTTCAGCACCATCTCAGCCTGAAGGTTAACCTTATGGTATCCAGCACAAGGCCTTCCAAGTCCCTTTGGATTTATGCATTTTGAATACTCTCCCCATCTAAATAATAGTCTGCCCGTTTATTTCTTCCCCATGCACATTCGAACATTGTATTTCATTTGTCACGTATTTGCCCATTCCCCTAAACTATCTGTCTCTAAGCACTACACGCTCTTCCACCTATCTTTGTATCATCGGCAAATTAAGGCACAAGTCCAGTAATTCCATAGTCCAAATCATTGACATATATCGTAAAATGCAGCAGTCCCAACACCGACCGCTGTGGAACTCCATTGCTATTCTGCAGACATAAGATCTGTTTTCTGCCGAACAGCCAATGCTCCACCCATGCTAGTAACTCCCATGTAATTCTATGGCTCTTACATTGCTAAGCACCCGCATCTGCGGCACCTTGTCAAACGCCTTCTGAAAATCAAGGACAACATTTCTACTACATCTCTTTTGTCTACCCTGCTTCTACGTTCCTCAAATAATTGCAATAGTTCAGTCATGCAGTATGTTTTTCTTTCAAGAAACCATGCTGGCTTTGGTCTATCTTGTCATGTGTCTCCAGGTATTCCGTAACCTCATCCCTATCAATCGATTCCAACAACTTCCCACTACTGATATCAGCTAACTGGTCTCTGGTTTTCTCTCTGCTGCCACCCTCCCTTCTTAAATTGTAACGTAACATTTGCAATTTTCTAGTCATGCTGTGCAATACCAGAATCTTTCGACTCTTGAAAGATCATTGTTAAAGGCTCCACAATCTCTGCAACTAATTCCTCCAGAACCCGAGGGTGCAGCTTATCAGGTCCAGAAGATTTATCCTCAGCCATGTACTGCAGATGTCTTCCATTGTGAAGCACAATGCAAAATACGCATTTAGTTCCTCTGCATTCTGTCTCTCAGTACAATATCTCCAGCGTCATTTTCTATTGTTTCAATATATACCCTCAGCTCTCTATACTTCTCAATGCATAATATTTTTTTTTGTTTTTTTTTTATATTAGTCGCCAGCGTCCTTCCAGACTTCATCTTTCCGTTCCTAATGACCTTTCTTTTGGTTCCTTCTCTCATTTTTCGCAGAAACTCCAGCCATTGCTGTTCTGCTGTCCTTCCTGCTGGTGTCCATTTCCAGTCACCTGGTTCAGTTCCCTCCTCGTGCCATTCTAATTTCACTTACTCCACTCAAATACCAACACATTGGGATTTAGTTTCTCCTTATCAAATTGCAAAGTGAACTCCATCATATTCTGATCACTTTTCCCTAAGGGTTCCTGAACCATAAGCTCTCTTATCACCGCCAGATCATTGTGCAACACGCAATTCAGCACAGCCGATCCCACAGTGCGCTCATCAACAAGCTGTTCTAAAAAGCTATCCTTTAGACATTCCACAAATTCCCTCTCTGGAGGTCCAGTACTGACCTGGTTTTCCCAACCCATTTTCATGTTAAAGTCCCCAACCAATACTCTTCTGACTCTGTCTTCAGAAATCTGCTGCGATTTCTAGTCCACATTCTGGATGTTGTTTGGAATTCTTTGTAAAACTGCCAGTAGATTCTGTCATACGGGAGGCGTTGGAACGGACCCAAATACAAGACACAGACACTGAAGTACTAGGGAGAGGACTAGGTGTATCAAGAAAACAAGGGAAATGTGGTAGAAACGACACTGGACAAGACACAGGCTCTGGACGAGGCTAGGAGACAGGGCCTGGGCTAAAACTAGACTAGGAAAGTGGGACCTGGACGATGAACTAGGAATGGGATCTAGGAGCGAGGAACCTGGACAAGGACTCCGAGCCAGAGACTGGACAGGGACCCGGACCCTGGGTCTTGACTCGGGCTTGGACTCCGGATCCAGGCGAAGACTGAACGTGGCAAGGCAACAGAACTGGACGCGGTGGCAGGACGCGGGACTCCAGAGCTGGACGAGCTCAGACTAGGTCTTGGTGGAGGGTGAGCAAAGCAGAAGCGGGGAGCGGCGTAGCTGGACACGGACGCTGGCCCTGGACGAGACCAGGACGAGACCTGGACGAGACCTGGGCTACGACTTGGACACCGACTGGAACCTCCCCGGAGCCTTGTACACGGACTGGAACCTCCTCCGAGCCTTGGACACGGACTGGAACCACCTCCGAGCCTTGGACACAGACCGGAACCTCCTCGGAGCCTTGGACACCGGCTGGAACCTCCTCCGAGCCTTGGACACGGACTACGATTCTCCACGAAGCACAGGAAAACCGAGTCTTTGTCTGGAGCACCGGAGCACAGAACCCAGAGCAAGGGCCCCTCCTTGGGAACAGGACGTAGGGCCGGGGCTTTATACACGGACACTAAACACAGGGACACAAAGAGACAATTCCAAGCTCAACGATAGACAGTTCATTCTGTTGGCGTGACAAGGCTCCGGTCTGACTCCAACGGCTGAACTTGACGGCGATACGGGCGAGGATGCAGTCGAGGTTGTCGGCAAGGCTTCAGATGTGGGCATCCGGCAAGTTTTCAGGCGAGGGTAGCAGGCAACGATTCAGGCGAGGGTAACAGGCAGGACTACAGGCGTAGGTAGCAGGGAAGGCTTCAGAGGGAAGGAAAGGAACTGTTCAGCCTCAGGGTAACGGTAAAGACGGCCTGACTTACCCCACGGAGGCAAGGACAGGAATGATCACATGCCACCATAGGGTAACGGCAAGACCGACCTAACTTACCCCACAGAGGCAAGTATGGTGTACCGACGTGCCAAACCAGCAATCTCATTCGAGCCCAGGATCACTTATATTCCAGCCACAATATGAGAATCAGGTGCCTGATTAAGCACAACTGAAACAACAGACAGCCAGAATACCGGGATTCCGAGGTCCACGGACCAGACCGTGAACCGGAATGCGAACTTTACGGAACGGACCATGACAGGTTCCTTTTACCCTTGCCAGTTCTTACCTCACCCCAGAGAGACGATGCACCTTCCGATCCTATATCATCCCTTTCTAATGATTTAATATTATTTCACATACACAGGACAACACCGCCTGCTCTGTCCACTATCCAATCTCCCCGCCGCACCATAGATCCTTGAGAGATGTAAGGGCAGTTTCCTAATCCCTTACTTACTACAGGACTCATCACATTTTATTCATAGTTCGAAAGAAGCTGAAGTTTACTGACAGCTTCGAAATAAGACGGAACGCAGGCAGACTAACAACAGCTGTGGTGCAAGGGAAATTGCCGAAACACCGAGTTTGGACTATGTTAGTCCTGACGACAAAATTTTGCATTTTCTTACCCACAGATGTCGCTTGATCCGTTCAATCGTTCTGGTGGCTGTGCCGGCTGTCACGTATTTACGTTTTTATGTAGGTGTTTGAAATCAGAATGCTATCTCATCATGACGGTAATAATCTCTAAACAGATAGATTTCGTTCCCGATCTCTCGCGGCGAGCGGTAAGCTTGTGTTATTTTGAATCTCGGACAGCCCGGATCAATAAAGACAGGGTGTACCCAGAGAAAAGGGGCTCGATTTACCTGCGCAGATAACTCCGGCATAGTCGGGTCGAGGATGGCCGTAGAAACTCCATTCTTCTGATTTACATTCCCGCAGAGCAGCCTCGGTCCCGTCGCAGGTAACATTATAGGTTATAATGCTGTAAAAAAACTTTCCAAGGTGATATTCGTGTGGGGCTTTCAGCGCGGCGCCGCAGCTCAACTCTCTGCACACCACAGTTGCATCCAGCAGATCCCAGCCGGAAGCACCAATAGGTCTCCAGTTTCCCTCATGGTTCACTTCTAGTCTCCCGGCGCATGGACTGTCTCCTCCTCCCAGTCTCACATTCCTACTTTCTGGAATAAAACAACGATTAAACGTTAACACAAGTGTTTTTGAATAGGCTGGAAATGTTGAGCAACAGACACAAAATGCTGGCGGATCTTTGCGCATCAGTTAGCATCCATCGAGAGGAGCAAAGCACAGAGAATACGAACATTGATTATTCACGCTGAGGAATGGCCTCAGCGCGAAGCATCGATTGCTTGTTGATTTCTGTAGATATTTCATTTAGATACTGTATATATTTGTTAATTAAGTAGGCAAACAAACAAATAAATACATATATAGGCAGTTAAATTGAACAACTAGTATTTTATATAGATATTCATTGGTATGGTAGCATATCTGAAAACAGGTTGAGTGAACTCGGCCTTTTCTCCATGGAGCGACGTAGGATGAGAGGTGTTCTGATAGAGCTGTATAAGATGGTGAGAGGCATTAATCGTGTGGATTGTCAATGGCTATTTTCCAGGGCTGAATTGGATGCCACAAGAGGACACAGGTTTAAGGTGCTGGGAAGTACCGAACATATGTCAGAGGTAAGTTTTTCACGCAGGGAGTGGTGAGTGCGTGGAATGAACAGCGGTAATGGAGGCGGATATAATAGGGTCTTTTCAGAGACTTTTGGAGCTTAGAAAAATAGAGGGCTATGGATAAGCCTAGTAATTTCTAAGGTAGGGACATATTCGGCACAACGTTGTGCTGAAGGCTTTCTGTGTTTCTATCTGACCATCTATCTGCCTATTTTGCGGCAGCTATATAATTAATTGTTTATTTACTTGCTTGTTCCCTTATTTCCGACTGACACCATTATTTATTATAATTTAAAATGGATCAATAATTGAAATCATAGGTGTATCATGAGAGATGGGAAAAATCAAAAGCACATGAGAGCCACAACCTCTTAACCCACATGGTGGTAGGTGCACCAGCGAACTGCGAGAGAAAGTAGGTGAAGCAGTTAAAGGCACGCAACTTTAAATGCACTTCGACAGATATCAAGATAGAACATGTTAGCAGAGCTATGGGAAACCATGTGTCAAATCAGATCAGATGATCGTGTTGACTCTCTTGTATAGGTTAGCGGGCAGAACTGTTGCGGTGCTGAATTACACTATAATCAATGGCTGCAAATTGTGGAATTTGGAGCAACTGAAAACAATTTGGGCGAAATGACGAAACGGTCATCATCTGCTTCACATTGATTTTGACTTTGATCATCAAATTCCAGACGTTTCTGGTTCAAGTCTGTGCAGTCCAGACGGCGATAAATTAATGTGCGGCTGAGATGCTGGTGCAGGGGATAGGGCTTCATGATCTTCGGTAATTGGAATCACTGCTGGGGGATATATAACTTGTATCAAAGTGTTGGGTTGCGCCTGAACTCCGTGGGTGTCGATATAATGGCGGTTAAATCATTGGCTGACTGCTAGGAAACAGCGAGTGGGAAAAGCCATTTCAGTTGGCTGCCATTGTCTAGGGTTGTCTAGGGTGCCATTTCGCAGGGTTGGGTTTCGGAATTGCTTCTTTTTACGCTGTATGTCAATGATCTAGATGATGAAATAGATGGCTTTGCGGTCAGGTTTGCAGATGATATGAAGATTGGTGGAAGGACAGGTAGTGTTGAGGAAACTTATCGGCTGCAGAAGGACGTCGTCACATTTGGAGAACAGGGAAGAAAGTTACAAATGAAAAACAATGATGGAAAATGTATGTTCATAAACTTTGGTAAAAGAAAAAAAAGGTGCAGACTATTATCTAAACGGGGAGAAATTCAAAACAAAATCTGAGCTGTAAAGGGACCTGATGCAAAACACCCGAAAATGTTACCTTGCAGGCTGAGTCTGCAGGTGGTGAGTAAGGCAAATGTATTATTTTGCTCTAGCGTCTTCATTTCCAGACGACTAGAAAATAAAAGCGCAGGGATGAGATGCTGAGGCTTTATACGCACTGGCGAGGTTTCACCTTGAGCACTGTTAACAGTTTGGTGCTCCCATTCTGAGAAAAAGATACGCTGGTATTGAAAAAGGTTCAGCGGAAGCTGCGACGATGAGTCCACGAATGAAAGGATTTTCACAGAAGAAGGTTTAATCACACGGATCTGTATGCGCTGTAATTTAGAAGGATGGGGAGGGAATCTCAGTTAAATTTTCAATTGAAAAAATGTGAAAAGGACGTTTCTCGTGTCGGAGGATTCTTGGACAAGAGGGAGCAGCTTCACGAAAGAGAGACGTCCATTTCGAACAGAGATGCTGAGAAATTTTGTTTTGCCAGAAGGAGGTAAATTTGTGAATTTATTACGAAAGACTGCGCTGAACGCCGGATCGTTGGGGATATTTAACACAGAAATTGATCAGCTTTTGATGGATACGGCAAGCGAATTTAAAGAGAGAAGGTGGGACAGTGGAGCTGAGGAGGGGGAAATGATCAGCCTTGACTGAATGTGTAGCAGATCATTGGATCAAATCGTCTAATTCTGCTCATGTCTCTCATGGATTTACGGAAAATTACTCTTCCACCACAGATGCTGTTCGACCTGGTCATACGATCGTGTAGTTGTGCAGAATGGCAAGTATTGTTACGCTGGTTAACATCAGTTCAGGATATGTTAACACAAATAGTAACTGCAACATGACGAAAATAATCCCGACGCAAACTAGTTGATGCCGAGGACGTTCTGTTCGAGTTAGTGATATGCCAGAGGACATCAAAATCGCGGGACCGCAGATATAAAAACCTGCCTTTTACCTTTACAAACAACACCAGCATCCTGACTGTGTGAATAGCCAGTGTCACCCCATGGCTCTGATTTACACTCCTGAAGAGCGGCCTCGCTCCCACCACACTGAACGTTCGTAGTGAAAACAGGTCCGGATCCTTCCCCATAGTAACCATCAGCATAGACTTGCACTGCAGCGCCGCAGCCCAGCTGCCGACACACCACATTCGCGTCCCGCATATCCCAGGAATTACCATTCACAGTCCCCCAGTTTCCTTTGTAGTGAATCTCCAATCTCCCGTCGCATCGACTGCCGCCATTCACCAATCTCAACTCCACGCGTTCTGGAAAATATCAGAAAAAAAAAACAATCCACGGTTAACAGCGGTTTAAGCTGGGGGCAATTGGCGCTCGGCGCATTGCGTACGCTACTAAACGACGCCTGAAATTTCCAAATTCTGCATGCAAAATGTGTGATCAAGCGGGAGGTCAGGATAGAGGAACCCCTTTTGAGCTGCTTAACGTGACAGAAAGACAAGAAACTAGTTGTCGACTGAGAGCTAGAGGCAGTCTGTCGTCCCAGGAGAAGAATCGGGTCGCTCCCCAAAAGAAAAGGTCATATGCATTCTTCAGAGTGCGGCAGATCTGCTAATCTGTCATTGTTCTATTGCACCCAGTCAACATGCATTGGGTAATAGAAATCTTTTTTTTTGGAAAGAGTTGAACTGAGACTTGGCGTGTCGTCAGCATCAGCAGTAAGAGGATGAATTTAACAATGAAAGCTTATTTAAACTTGGGGAAAAATAAGACCAGGGAAAGTAATTTCTCTATTATCTCCACTGTCTGGAGATGACTGATTATCGTCCCAAGTAAAAACAAAATCCTATTTCCTTACCGGAAAGATACTGACATGGGCAGAGGAATGACTGGCAGGCAGGAGGCAGCGTCTGGGAATAAAGGGTGCCTTTTAATTTGACTGCCAGTGACCGGTGGTGATGCTCGTGGGCAAGTATTGGGGCCGCTACTTTTCACATTGTTTGGCAATGAATTAGGTAATAGAACTTATGACTTTGTGGCAAAGTCTGACGATGATACGAAGATAGTATGAGGAGCTGTTACTGGAGATAAAGCATTGCGATTGCAGAGGAACGCAGACAAATTGGAAAATCGGGCAAAAACTGTCTGTTTGATGAGACATTATGTTGGGAATTGTATGAAAATACATTTTGGTAAAATTAACAATGGTGCAAATTATTGTCTAAATTGCGAAATAACTCAAAACCTTGTGTTTTTTTTGCAAAACTCGTGCAGGATTCCCAGAAGGTTAATTTACAGATGCAGTCTGCGGCATAGAATGCGAGTAGGCCTTCAGTTCGAGGATATTAGAGTAAAAAAAAACAATGAGGTAATACTGAGTTTTACAAGACACTAGTCAGGTCGCACTTGGGGTATTGTTAACTGTTTGGGCCGCATATCTCAGAAAATATGTTTTGTCATTAGGGAGCGTTCAGATGAGGCTCACGTGGGTGATTCCCCACGAAAAATGGTGTTAACATATGAGGAGCGTTTGGTAGGTTTCTGTCTGTACTGACTGGAATTGAGAGGAATGCGGAGGGGCCGAATCTCTTTGACTCCAAACAAGTGTTGAATGGATGAAGGTGGATGAGGAGAGGATGGTTATTATAGTGGTGTATCCAGAATTAGAGCGCGCAGCCTCAAAATTGAGCGGCGACGTTTTAAAAGAGAGGTAAGAGGGGATGTTTTTAGCCAGACGGCAGTAAATCTCTGCCATGCTCTGCCACAGACTTCGGCAGAGGCCGTTCTGGTTATATTTGAAGTGGATGTCGATGGTTTTCTGATTAGTCAGGGGATCAAATATTATGGCGAGAATGCAGGTGTATGGGATCGAGCGTGATCCAGAATCAGACATGACGGAACGGCAGAGCAGACTCGATGGGTTGAATGAACTAATTCTGTTTTAAGTCTAATGGTTCAGTCATCTATCAGATGGAGTTTCAATAGCAATTAGTTGTAATTGCCCAGCCCTCCGCGCAGTGAAAAGTAAACAAAGTTACCTGACGGTTCTGGCTGACAATCCCCGAAGCGGCCTGAAATGAGAAATGCAGAATTAGATTTGTTTGTGAAGTAGTGAGATTAGGTTGTGTGGTCGTAGGATGTTGGGCGGGATATTCAGCAGAAGAGAAATAAAGACAAAAACACAAGACAGATTAAGCTGTATCTGTGGACAAGTGTTATTTGTATTTATTTTTTTCTTTTCATAGATATTGCGCATTCTACCTGAATGCTATGTGGATTTCCCAATTCTTTGTTGCCCGTTTCCCTGGGTGTTTCCATTTGATACAGCAGTCAAGTATTAAACATTTTATACAAAGTACTTGAAAGGAGGTAAGAAAAAAAATCGTCGCATTTTCCATGAGAATCTAAATCATGATTTAAACCAAGACAGGGACTGAGAATATAAATTTCAACATGTCACTAATTGTGATTCGTCGCATCCATGCACTGAACTCAGGAATATGAACTGTAAAACAAAATGTTTTGTTGCATTTCTCCTGACGCGCAATAAAAGGGAAAACTAAATATAAAATGTGATACATATTGTAATATAAGACCATAGATAACGAATCAAATACTAACACTGTATAGTGGATTAAAACTACAAGTTTTCGAATGATTGAAGAATAAAACCAAAATTATTAGTAAATGTTCACTGTTTTGCAGAATGATTTCAAGGATGTAAAACGTTTCCAAAATCTAAGTCTAACTACATTTTTCAAATTCCTTCACTTGAATATGACAGATGGTGGCAGAAAGAGCTGTAACTAATAAACAACACTAACAGGGTTTTGTACAAGTCTTCAGCCAGGAACAACGGCAGCTTTGTGTGCAACGTGCATTCACTGAGTTATTCATTCCGGACGCCATAGATTCCTAACATCAATTTATCTCCAGTTCTAATCATTTCCGATGTACAATCTGTTTGGAATATCATTTGCAAACAGCCGCTGGTTTGCAGAGGGATAATTTTGGAGTTGAGACAGCTCCCTTAGTGTAGGTGCAATTTCAGAGTGAACGTTTCACAAAATCCTCGTTAGGAGGTTCAAATGTGTAAGTCCATGTAATTAATGGAAACAGTTCTCTAACGTCAGCGATTCCAACGAGAACTTGCTCAAACAATGGAATAAAAATAAACATTTTCATTGAAGCGGAAAAGTAAACAAATCTCAGTGTTCAATCTTCATCGTCATGAATTGCGAAGAAATATGCCTGATTGCTGATCCATTCAGCCTTTATACTTTAATCATACAAACAGGTTAAGCTTTCCTTCACACGGGAAATTCGGAGGGGAAGAAAATGTTTCAATATATCAATATTGCGTAATCATAACGTTATTTCTGTGTTTTTCTTTCCATTCCACTCAATATTCAGTAAGATTGCTATAAACGAGCGCATGTGAACAGTTTATTAATAATAATATATATCTCTACATTTCCCAATAATTTCCATATTCTTAATATACTCACTAGTCCAGATATGCATCATCGTCAGTGCCACAACAGTGTGCAGCATTATTGCGGTGGTCATTTAGAAAGGTTCCTGCAGACTGTTAGATGAGCCGGTACTGTAGACAGCTATGAATCTCTCCAAAACCTTCTCACGTTCCACTTGATCAGAACTTATTTTTTTTCGCCGAGTACTCAGTATTTCTCTCTGAACTGTCAAATTTCACATATTGAGTTGTGAACTGCAATTTGCTGAAACGCACCAATGAGATAACTCTTGCCCTTTAATGGACATGATGGGGCCATCGTCTTTCATTGGCTGTGAGAAACCAATGAGCTGTGAGAAACTGAAAAGGACATGAATCACCGACCCGATGTGTGCATCGAAACATATCATATCCTGTAACTTTGTTTTAGATTTGGTAAGCTTCCTCTGAGAGCAGATTACTCAACTCCCAATTTCCCAACACCACGTTGTTGAGCATATTAACAATTTGCTCAGCGATCCTGTCCCGACTCACACTATCATTATTTGCATGACCGTATCACACCTTTTTGAATACTTCTTTAATTCATGTTCCTTGCTGATCAGCTTCCGGTGCCGAGATGGGGGTGGAGGTTGCAATATAAAAATAATTCATTCTGTTGTCAACTTGTCCATCTATGTCTCTCGATTTCAGGCGGAATATTTTATGTTATCTCCATGCAAAATCCCAAAGAAAAAATAAAGGAGTATTGTATACCATTCTCTGATGATAAATGGAATTATCTGAAACAGATGTCTCCAAAAAGAAGATTCTTTCGCAGCAATTCATAAATCTCTAGGAATATTAGAACGCATTCCAGAACTTAGTATGTTTTTTCGCGTCTTAAAATGATTGTGAGTCTATGACACTGAGTTCTCAGTTTCCCTCTTTTTTTTGCTCGATGCTTTATTTCCCGGCAGTTTACTCCATGGAGATGCTCTCTCTCGCTCAATCAGTCTCTCATCCGAATCAAGTTTCTCATATGCTCCAGTTCACTGACTTAGTACTTCGCCATCGTTTAGCGTGAGCGGCAAGCTGATGCACAGAAGAATTTGGAAACACGCTGACGACAGGCATTTTTTTCAGTGACAGAAATCAGAAAGCGAGGAGACAAAGAGGCGCCAATGTGATTGAAAATGATGAATGCAGCAGGTATAATTGACATTATATAATTATAATGTAAGAAATGACTTGCTGGTAATCAAAACAAAAGGGAAGGTCCGCGGTATAGTGGCAGCTATTTTGATGAATTTGTGATAGATATGCGGCTAGTAGGTTAAACTGCGGGCGCTGATCAATACCAGGCGTCACTAATGACATCAAGGTTTCAACTGTTTTCATTCCAACTACATCGTGCTGCCTCTGAAGAGCTGCAACTGGATATACTTCATCAGGCATCATCTTCAGGGACACCAGAAAACCAGATATCTGTTATCAGATACCAGACTTCATTGTAATGGGCAAGGTGCAACAACAAAACCGCAAAATAAGTTTTTTTTCTATTTATTTGTTCGGTTCGTTGCATTTTATTTTGTTGGATGGACAATAATGGCACTCTGTATAGTGGTGTGATCCTTCTGTCAGGTTTGGGAGATGACGGAGCATTCAAGCGTCCCTGAAGACTATGTCTGAAGATGTATCTTCAGATCCAGCTCTTCGGAGGCTTGATGCGGTGGATGGAATGAAAGCTGGAGCCATTGACCAGCTAGAAGCAGAGACAATTGTAGTTAGTCGGTTCAGGTATGTAACGGGCCATTATAGATTTGTGTCTGACGGGGGATGTGTGCGTCTTGCATGCATTGATGGGGTGCCCTGGGGATATGCAGATCAAACAAATATACCATTTATATGTTGTTGAGTTACAGGTCACCTCAGGAAAACTAGCAGCAACAGTCACAGAGAGGAACCAGGTCAGCCATTGTTGAACTGCAAGGCAGACAAAGTACAGTCGAGCAAATGCGAGAGGGAATTCTAAATTCAGCGGTACAGGAAGAGATTTCTGTGATCGCAAACCTAAATTCAGACTGATATGTTGCCTCACTTGTTCCAGAATATACGATGTCTCTGAGCAGGCACAGAATATTCTGATGGAGATAGTGCGCTGCGTTGATTCGTCTTCATTTTGAAAAGCAAAGTCATAGCCATGAAGGAAGCTCTAGATCTGCTAACTTAATTTCGGGAGTTAGCCTGGAGTTAAAAGGCAGGAAATCCAGAGGTATTCATAGTATTACTCTCTGTACCATGTACTAACGATGTAAATAATTGGAATAGAGAGCGGAATGGGGGCTTCAGAAATTTTTGCTAATAGGCGTTTCATGAAGAAGCAGGGAATTGTGCAGGGAAAATGGGCTGCAGCTAAACAGGAAGGGTTCTAAATTTCACAGATTGTATTTGTAAGTACAGTCGGCCTGACAAGTAAATCTGAAATGAAAGGCAGGCAGGGAGCGCTTAATGAATATAGTGGGCATTATAGATTGAAGTAAGTTTATCTCTAATCAACGAGTATCATAGGTTAGGCTGATGATTCAGAACCGAGATTAATGCTTTCAAATATAGCATTCACTCCATAATACAGCCATGATGATATTGGGACTAATCTGACAACTCAACGTCCCATAATGTTTATATGTTAGAAGTGATAGGATGGGAGGTAAAAATATTAGAGAAGTTTTACGGGTAATTAGAGAAAATGTTACTGCTCTACTCAGAGAAGACATTCATCCCCTGAGGCAAAGTGAGTAAATCTGAAATGAGTTACACTGGTGTGATTATTTTATTAATTCCCAATATCCAGTAGAAGCATGGGGGCAGATCTGCAGACAGATTATGACTGATTTAAATGAGTCAAATGTGTTGTCGTGTTTAATTTTACCTTACCAATATTGCTGAGTATAGCATTGCTGCAAAACCAAACAACAAACAAATCAAGAAACAAACTTTTTTTGAGGCAGAGTTTTTCAGCTGCATCCAGGAGTGTTTTCTTAAAAAAGTGTGCGACAGTACTGGAGTTTCCATTTGGGAAATGAATGTGTAAGGGTGACTAATATTTCTGTGGAAGAACACATTAAAATGGGCGGTAATAATTCATTATTTTTCAATGCAGTAAGAAATAAGGGCTAATTTGGTACCAACCGGAAGAACTGAATTGGCTCAAGGTAAATCACAACATTGACTGAGGATTCTGGAAATGTAAATTGCGAGCCGGTCATATTGGAAAGTCAACATTTGACTTATGGGAAACCATTGAAGACAAAATGACCAACAGTCAGGTAAGGTACGTTCAGTGAGATTGAATGCTACAGATGGAAAGGTAAAAGGCCTTAGGTGACTAAACAAGTTGTGGTTTCAGTCACGAAGGGGTATAAAAAGAAAAACATAGCTCATGAAATCGGACAAGGTATTCAGAGATATATAGAGAACTTAATCAAGTAATTGAACCACCAAGGGTTTCAGAACGATCTTAACATCTTACTCAAGAAGAATACTAACTACATATGTTGCAGTTTCAGAACAAGAGACTGACTATGGAGAGGGTATTACTGCTGAAGGAGCATGGAGGTAATTTGTGCTAGGAGTCAGAGGACGTCGGCAAAGTACTAAATCAATTTTTTGCATTTATATTCACGAAGGGAAAGGATACAGGGAAAGTGAGATCGGAGTGTGCTATTAGAATAAGCTACTGAATTGTGAAACAAAGAGGTAGATGTTATTAAGAGTTTTGAAGGTCATTAAGATGGACACATTCCCATGGCCTAATAGGACGTATCCTACCTTATGGAGATGCACGTGGGAAGAATGTTGTGGAATCGATGAAGATTTCTGTATTTACTGTCTATTCAGCAGAGCTGGCAGGGAAGAGTGGAGATGAAAAGCAGAATAGATTTTTTTATTACAAAGTTCAGCATTCTATTTTTTAGAAACTAAGACTTCAGGGAAGTCCGGGAAAATGGGAAGTATTTGTGCCGAATGGAAGATGAATGTCTAGCTGGATTAGATGCTGCCTCAAGCTGTGTTTTCCCTATGCCAAAGTTCCTTTGATAATGATCTGATCATATTAATTCTGAATTGTATGCAGTGCATCCATATACAGAACAGCGCTAATACAATGAAGCCTGTGAACATACCGATAAACACGATGGTACTGTATCATAACAGAACACTGAGAAATAAGGACACACAACATATGACAATGGCCTCGTCTTCGACTCATTTCGAAAACTAAATTTCCGCATGTACTATCTATCTGTAACATGTCACCACTGATTCCAATGAATATTGTTTTGCTACTCCAAACCCAGATCACCAAATGCTTTTTCCCCAATTTCAAAACATTATTGGTGTTATATGCCTAACTATACTCTTGGTATTTCTCGCACCAGTCATTCCTGAGTACAGCTTTGAGACGGCAACAAGCTATATAAAAATTAAAATAATGCAGCCGCTGTTTACGTCTTCAATCATATCTTTAATGTTAAACTGTTTGTTCTGTTAATTTACAATAGCAATTTGAAAAATTCTACTGTATTTGTCCATTCAGGTTGAGCTAGTTATTTATTGTCAGATCCTGCACTCGAGTTATTTTTTGCTCTGGCTGTTAGCAGCGATTGCGTTGATTCCAAAATTTGCCAATGGAATCAATTTCTCCTCTCCATCCCCCTAACGCTGTTGCCACTAAGAACATCTGTGTTTTATTTTAGTTTTCGTGGCATCATGCCACGAAATGTAGTCACTCCTACTTTAAAATAGCATTTCAAAATGTGTCTTGCACTTCTTGCCCCGAGGAATCTCCAGAAAGAATATTTGCACAGTAATAATTGGATATAGTGCCTAATATTTATTCATTCATTCTCTGTATATATAAACTGTCCTGTCACATTCTGCAGCAATGTGGCTAAAAACTGTTTTCCTGTTGAGCTCACATGAAACACCTGTTGTTGCATATATCTCTAATACATCTTCACCTCTGAAACACTGATATGCGGTTTCTACATTTATTTTGTAATTACATTCTGACAAACGTTTATGGGCCTACTTTTTATTCCAGACTCTTTATCCAAGTCGTCGCTGTGCGAATGTTTAGTTTGAGTTTCTGAATAGTTATTGAGGAGAACCTACTGAGCTGCCGGAGGAGCAACATTACATTTATCGACAATTTAATTCTGAAATGGGACGAATCTTGGAATGAAAGTCATTTGCAGCCGTACTGTTTCAAGAGTTAAATTATACGACCAATGTCCAAAGGCCTGGAGCATTGTTCTATTGGTGCAACTAGGCAATGTTATTTCACGTAATCACATGATTATTGAATGAAAACCTAACTGTATTCATGAAAATTTTGAAACAAATATACTGTTGATGAAACCCACCTCACTACAGAAAAGGATCTTGGCGACTGCAGGGATGACAAAAAGCGGACTGAAAAGCCTGAGCGTATGGATATTAAGTATATCAAGAAACAGGATATGCTGGACCCTCATGTGACTCTGTGCTATGACCCTCCGGGGTGCTCAGCTGAGGAAAGCCAATATTATTCACCCCTCGAGGGACAGAGGGTCCCAGTCTCGGTGATTGGAGAGGTTAAAGAAGAGAGGGCCGTGCATTACTGACCCAATTTCCGAATTTCCTTTGGCGACAGTCAGGACTGGTGGTTCCCCAGACCACCGGGAGGCTTTACTCTGGGTTCAAGCCAAAGAGCCTAGGGTTCCTTGCCTACACCCGGACGAAACAAGCCTCCAGCCGAGGGAGACTGGCAAGACCTGGCCGGGGGCCAACTCCGATACTGGAAGGAGTCAAAGGTGAAGACGGGACATCTGGCAAGACACTCTTTTAATATTGACCGCACCCAAGACGTTGTACTACATCTCTGTGAAATTTCAGTCCATGGAGTCGACCGCACCAACAGCCCACACCCCCCACCCTCGTCCGGATCACCGTGAGAGAAGGACAGACTCTGCCATCCCTTCCGCAATACCCCGTCCAGCCCGAGGCAACGTTTCATGAGGCTGTAAGCTATTTTGTGGATCCAGCAGGAAAACGATGTTCTGGCTATGCGATAAGTGACGACAGTGAAGTAATTGAGCAAGTCTGCTTTGCAGCAGCTGTCTCCGCCCAGAAGGCTGAGCTGCTTGCTCTGACTCGTGTCTGTATCCTAGCAACAGACTAAAGTGCAGTCTAACCGCGTACTCAGTTCTGACTTTGAGAATCCACCACAGAACCAGTTCTTGGTAGAAGACCGTCAACAAACAACGCAAAGTCATAAATGAAGATGACTTTGAGGAGGGAGTTCACAAGTATTTAGAACAAAGTAAACAGAGCCTGAATGAGGGTTTCAGTAGAGGAGCCAAAAGTGCAAGCCGAAGCTGGATTCCTCTTTGATTAACGTTTCGAATTTTAAAATGAACAAGCATATGGAAAAGAAATCTCAAACAGATTAAAATGCGAACGTTTACATAGACCCGTACCCCACATTTTCAACCCCCTCGGGAGCCCAGCAAGCTCTTATTAAATAAAATCTAAAGACAGGTATGCAGACATGGGGGAAAACGTAACTGACATCGGGGGAATATATAAGTTCCAGGGCGATGTCCCTGAAGGACAGCACAAACTACCATCCCAAATGAGTTACCACCTTCAACCTCAGGCAAATTTCTGGGTGATCCCTGCAGGACAGGTTTGTGTTCCCTCTGTGTTCTGATCTATCTTGATAGATTATCTAAATAATTGTACACATTTGGGCAGGGAGGGAACGGTTAATATCTTGGTGGCGTCCTGATTTCCAGGAAGTAGCTGAAAAGCGAGCCACATCATGAAAAAAAAACAGGAATGCTGGAAAGGGAATGCCTTGTGTTTCCGGAACGGGGGGACCTTTTTCTTCTCTACAACTTGATTTTATAGAACTACCTAGAGTACATTGTTGTAAACATTGCTTGGTAATAGTAGATGTATTTAGCAGATAGATAGACGCTTTGCCCACCAGTGATAATGCCGTTGTAAAAATATTACTAAGAGAAGTGATTCCATGTTTGGGATTACCTGAATCAATAAGCTCAGACAGTGGGCCTCATTTTATTGCTAATATAAATGAAAAACATCTGTAAAGAACTGGCAATAAAACAGCAATTTCACTGTGCACACCACTCAAGAGCAGCTGGTATAGTGGAACGAGCAAATTGAATCTTATAGAATAAGATAACGAAACGTACGCAAGAAACTGGACTAACCTGGCTTAAGGTTTTACCTTTGGAATTGTTCCATATGAGAGTTGAACCCTAGACTAAAACTGGATTATCCCCAGCAGAAATCATCCATGGAAAGCCTATCCGTACACCATGGACACCGGGGTTAACATGTCCCCTCCCTGATAAAATAGAGATGCATACTCTAGGGGAGGAAATGGGAAAATATTTGTGCAAACTAACCAAATATTTTCCAAAGTTTGCACTTGTAGGTTCGCCAGCCCCACCAAGAGTACGAGGATTAAGCTAAAGGGGATTGTCCCACTGTTAATCCTTCAGACTTTGTCTTGATAAAGAATTGGGACAGAAATAAATTGGACACTCGGTGGAGAGGACCCTATCAGGTGCTACTGACCACACCCACGGCCGTGAGGGTGGAGGGGCACCCAAGGTGGACTCATCGATCGGACTGTAAACCCGTCTTTAATGAAGTAGAATAAACAAAGGGGGAATAATATCATGATGGCTGTACTAATGTTACTTTTTGTACTATGTGCACCAAGTCTCCAAACAAATACTTCCCTTTCTCTATGCCACACATATGCAGAACGAAAAAGGCAGTCGGCCTTTTGGGAATGTGCCAGGTTATCCCAGCATGCGGAACCAGGATTGCCCTTGGAAGAAGTACCTTTGAATAGTAGTGAGATGTTATCTGTGAGAATTATGAATTCTTTGAGTAAATCCTGAGACCCATTATTGGTTCGATGGTGGATATCAGGATGTAGAACAACCCAGAATTCAGGGTGTCTCTGTTTTAAGGGATGCCATTTACGAATATCTACAGAAGTGACCTGAGAGAACTTCTGTACAACCTGCCCATACTCAGAGTAAGGTAAATGGGACCTGTTATTGTCGTACTGGAAGGATAGAGGAAACGTTTTTGGGAAAAAGCTCTTGTACAGAAATTAGGGCTGATCCCCCTCCGTACGCTGTTAACGGAACTTATTGTGTATGTGGTAAGAAGGCACATCCGTGGCTCTCAGGGCGTTATGATGACAAGGGAACTATCACGGTGAGAAATTGGACGGGATGTTGCTACTCAGCTTATGTAGTACCCTCCGTATATTCATTAGCCAACATTTCTCATTGTACTCAACTGGAAGGAAATAAGAGAGAAATTACAGTAAGTGCAAAATTTTGGACGATATCTTTTCCTTTCTATGGGATAGACCGAAATTCGTGAGAAGTATACAAGTTGGCAGCTGCACTAGAACAGTTGGCGAATAGCACTGCGAATGTTTTAACTGATATCCAGACCCAGATTAAGGGTTTAACTACTGAAATAACAGCTCTGAGGATGGCAGTTTTACAGAATAGGATGTCATTGGATTTATTGCCAGCAGAGAAAGGGGTGATATTTGCTGTCATAGGAAAGGAATATTCCAGATGAGGCGTCTAATGTTACAGATCTACCTCAGCATATCACTCACGAAATCCAGAAAATTAAGGGAATTAGAGAAAAGATGCATGGGTTCACCGATAGTAAGGGAACCTCGCCATGGCCTTTTAACAGTTCTGGAGACTACTGGGAAATGCTTCTGCATGCAGCTATGATAATAGTTTTAATTATAACCATAGTAATTCTTATAAGATAAATAACGACACTTTGGAATTTAGTCCCTTAGACATTCGACAAATTCTCTCTTTTGAGGTCCAGTAGTGGCTTGTTTTTCCAAATCTACCAGCATGTTAAAATTTGTAATGATTATCATGACATTGCCCTTCTGACACGCCTTTTCCACATCCCGGCTGCTGTTTGGAAGCCTGTATACAGCTGCCATTAGGGTACTTTTACCCATGTCATTTCTTAACTCAACCCATATAGACTCTACAGCTTCCGATACTATGTCATCCCTTTCTAATGATTTAATATCATTTCTTATACACAGGGGTACACACCCCTCCCCTGTCTACTAACCCATCTTTCCGATACACCGTATATCCTTGGACATTCAGCTCCCAATGGCAGCCATCCTTTAGCCATGTTTCGGAGATGGCAACAACGTCATACTTGCCAATGTGTATCTGGATTTCAAGATCGTCCATTTTATTTCTCATGCTGCTGTATTCAAATGCAACACTTCCAGTCCAGGATTTACTGTTTTTACTGCACCACGCCTCTATTACCCTGTAACTCACCCCATTGGCTGTGATTAAGCCTCATCTCCTGCCTTTGCTTTCTGTCATCTCTGTTGCACGCTATCTCTGATTTATTTCTGTTTTCCGCTTCCTCAGTCCTATCACTCCGGATCCCAAAGTTAATTCAAATTAGTTTAAACTCTCCCTAACAGCTCTATTAGTGCTCTCCGCTAGGATTTTGGACCGCTTTGGGTTCAGCTGTAATCCGTCGTTTCTAAACAGGCCGCACCTCCCCGAAGATGCCCCAAGGATCCAGGAAACCAAAACACTGTCCCCTACACTGGTCTATCAGTCACGCAATGATATGACTGATCATGCTATTCTTGTGCTCGTTAGCATGTGGCACGGGTAGCAATCCTGAGATTACTACCCTGGAGGTCCTGCTTTCCAGCTTCCTACTTAACTCCTGAATTCTCTCTTCAGGACCTCCTCTCTTTTTTCTACCTGGGTCATTGGTACCGACGTGTACCAAGACTTCTAGCTGTTCACCCTCTCCC
The DNA here is from genome assembly GCF_048418815.1 of Hemitrygon akajei. NCBI lineage: Eukaryota > Metazoa > Chordata > Chondrichthyes > Myliobatiformes > Dasyatidae > Hemitrygon > Hemitrygon akajei. Next base: position 1,087,199 of record NW_027331954.1, read on the forward strand.
TTCAGAATTCTCTGCACCCGATCGGAGATATCCCGTACCCTGGCACCTGGGATGGAACACTATCTCTATCAGGCTGACAGAACCTCCTGTCTGTTCCCCTCACTATGCGATCCCCTATGACTACCGGATTCCTCATCTTACTTCCTCCCTTTTGCTTCACGGAACCGGGCTCAGTGCCAGAGACCTGCAGGAGTTGGACCTGCAGGACGGGCTGCAGGAGTTAGATGAGTGGGTGATCGTCATGGAAAGAATGGGAAGAGCTGAGATACTAGAGAGCACCCCTGTGGCCATCCCCCGCAGTAATCGTAATCTCGTGTTGGATGCTGTTGAGGGGATGGCCACAGGGGGGCTCTCTAGTATCTGAGCTCTTCCCATTCTTTCCATGACAGTCTCCCACTTATATAACTCCTGCAGCCTCGGGGAGACTAACTCCTTGTTTCTCCTATCTATCTCCTGCTCACGTTCCATTACAAGCTGTAGGTCATCAAGCCTCAGCTGCAGATCCCTAACACGTTCTCTCAGAAGCTGCACCTCGGTGCACCAGGCACAGATATGGCCATCTGGGAGACTGGAAGATTCCCGGGATTCCCATATCTTACACCCACTAACTCAACAGACATGCTATCGTCCATGCTTATATGCTCAGTAAATTTGTTCACTGCTTAATCGCCTAGAGGAGGGAACGGGATGTGAGATGTCCAATCTGCTGAGAACACAGAAACAGAGGAAGGAAATCTAATGACGACGAGGTGATTCTGCATCAAGTAGTTCAAAATGCAGATTTCAAGTAGTAGTTCAAATGGCATAATCTCTAATCCCCGCACAAAGAGTAGAGATCATGTAATGGGTCGGTGTAGGTACCATCGTACAGGGTACTAATGAGGCTACACCTCGAATTCTATGCACGGTTTTAATCCCCAAGCAGAAAGAAATCTTAAGGGTAGCTATGGAGCCAGTCAGAGCGGTTTTACCAGGGTAATACATGGGATGGTTTATCAGCAGAGGTGAGCTAATTTGACCCTGAATTTAGAACACTTTCACAAATAATAGGGTATTTGTGCAGCTTCCTGATAGAGTATCTCTCCTTGTCAGTTAGAGAGGCACAGAGAGGGTTCATTTCAAATGGAGATGTGTGAAAATTCCTGGAATTTTATATTTTCTCTTTAATTTCGCTTTGTGATCAATGAGGTATCTGTCTATTTGAGCGTACAGTCTTTGGGATTCACTGCCCTGAGAGTGTGAAGGCCGGTTGGCTGGGTATTTTTGAGGTGGAGATAGATAATTAATTAAGGGCAACGAGGGGAATGGTCACAGGAGCTTTGATCATACACGGTCACAATGAATAATCCTAAAATCATAAAACGCAGCAGGAGAATTTTTCCTGTTGTCTGTTCTAAATGGAGGTCCCGCTAATCTGTCGGCGTGTTCCCCTGGTCCCCAACTACAGGAAAAATACTCTCGACATGCACTCTTTCTCGGCTTTTCAGTATTCGAGAGCCTCCCTCATTTTTTTTCTAAACGCTATCGGATACAGGCCCAGAGACATCGAATGCTCCTCATGCGTTAACCCTGTCAGTCTCGGAATCATTTTGATGAGCCTCCTCTGGACTCAGTCCAATTCCAGCACATTTTTCCTGAGATGAGTCCCTACACTGGTCATGATAGTCCGTGTGGTTTATCCAATGCCTGATAACGTCTCAACATTGTATCATTATGAATAGTCCTCTGGTAATGAACCCTAATGATGCATCTTGTTGTACTTTCCCCTCTCGAGGATGGTCTCCAAGAGGGCGCCAAGCCTGCTTCACCAGAAAGGGGAAAAGCCCGCGCGCGGGACGGGTCTGTGAATGCGCGCCCCCTACAACATTCCCGCCCGGGGAGGGCGGGATCAGAAAGGCTTTAAAGCGAAGCCGCAAAGTTTGAATAAATGTCTTTTACAACTGCAGCTCACCGACTACGTGTCGTTATTTCAGCGCTGCGTGTAGCACACCGCTACATCCTTATGAATAGTCCTGTCGTAATGAATGGTGACATCACATTTACATAACTCTAAAGGTGCATGGCCAGAGTGGAGAGTAGGAGAGGCGATGGGCAGTGATTTTTTTTTACTGGACGGAGAAATCAATATTCATGCCTTCAGGTTGAAGCTGCGCAGGTGGAATCTGATGTGTTTCTCTTCAACCCTGAGGCTGTCAATTTGAGCAACTCCAGCCATTGCTATTTTGCCATCATCCCTGATAGTGTTCTCCCATACCTCCGCAGTTCCCCTCACTCCACTAATAATGATGACTTGTTGAGCCTTTCCCATCTCAAAGTGCAGGGTGAATTCTAACATGTTATGATCACTGCGTTCACATGATTCCTTTACCATAAGCTCCCTAATCAAATTTGGTTCATTACACAGCACTCAATACAGAATTAACTTTTCCTTAGTTAGCACAATTACAAGCTGTTCTAAAAGGCATCGATTAGGTATTTTCCAAATTTCCTCTCTTGAGATCAAGCACCTACCTGATTTTCATCATGTAGCTCCACCCATCCCGCTCATGGACTGTTTGTCCCACTCCCATTGGGGGTAGACTACGCAGCATCCTCACCAGGACTACCAGACTCTAAACAGCTACTTTTCCTAAGCAGTAAGGCTGATAAATATCTTTACCCACTAACGCACCATTCCACACGACCTCTATTTTATAATTTCCTGTCTGTCATCTTATCTTCAGGCATTCTGTGCCGAGTGTCACTTTATGGATATACAATCCATCCGTGCACAGTATATAAGCTGTGGGTATATGCTGTTACATTTTTGGTTTTGTGTTGCATTGGAGCCGGAATAATAATTATTTCGACCTCATTTACACGTGTTTGTTAAAAGGGAATTAAACAACCTTGAATCTTGAATAAACATTTCAGCAGGCTGAAGCGCCACATTTCTGTCTCTCAGCGTTATTGCGGCAGAGCGCCACCTGGTGACAATGGAGTGAACAAATCAGGGGGTCCTGTTATTGTGGCAAATCACCACCAAGTATAAGAGTTGTCCACGAAAGAGAGAGTTTTACAGCGATAAGGAGAGGTGTAGGGGCTGGAAGCCAACTCTGCAAGTGGATGAAGTGCTAGATCTGCCCCAGACCACTCTCCTCACCACTAGTCAGGGTCCCAAACAGTCCATCCACATGAGGCAACTTTTCAACATCGTGCCTGTCCGGTCATTTACTGTTTCCAGTTTTCCAGGTGTGGCCTCCTCGACATCAGTGAGACCCGATGTAGTCTCTGCATTCTGCACTCTGTCCTGATGAGATTCTACAGATGTTGGAGATGCAGAGTAACATACACAAAATGTTGGAGGAAGTCAGGAGGTCAGGTAGCTTCTATAGAGGGGATAAAGCAAAACAGAGATTTCCTGCCGAGACCCTTCATCGGGACTGGAAGTGGGGAGAAGCCGGAATAAGACGGTGCGGGGAGTGGAAAGAGTCCAAGCTGGTAGATGATCGGTGAAGCCAGATATGACTGAAGCTGAGTGGGTGGGAGATGAAGTGAGACGCTGTGAGGTGGTAGGCGGAAAATGCAAAGGGATGCAAAGAAGGAATCTGATAGGATAGGACCATGGGGAAAAAAGAAGTAAAAGATGAAGCAGAGGGAGACGATCCGCAGTGGAGAAGAGAGAAGTGGAGAGACAGAATGGAGGAGACGGGCGTGTGGGCTGATGAAAAGAAAAGGTGGAAGTAGAAGTTAAAGACATCGATGTTCATGCCATCGGGGAGTAAACTACCCGGATGTAATATGAGGTGCTGCTCCTCCAACCTGAGAGTGAACTCATCGTGTTAGTTAAACAATGAACCGGAAAGGACAGTGGATTAATAATTTTACCCTGGAATCCCTATTAAATCCATCCTCTCTCACCTTAAACCGGTGCCGTCTGGTTGGTGATTCCACAAAAGTGGGAAAAGGACTGCACACATTCCCCATTTCTGTACATTCAAAGTTTGGAACAAGGTCAGCCTCAATTTCCTGCACTTCAAGGTGTGAATTCCCAAACTGCCCAAATTCTCTCCAGAACCCAGCCCCTCGAGCACCGGCACCATTCTCGTAAATTTCCACTGCACTCAGTCCAGCTTGACGTCCTCTCTCCTGTAGCAGAACGACCAAGACTGAATATAATAATCCAGACATGGATACCCTAACAATACTCTAACCCTAATGTAACCTCAATAGCCTCTTCTTCAGACCATGAGACATGAAATATGAGACAGTGGCTGCTCAGCCAATCGAGTCTGTTCCGCAATTCTTTCATGTCCAATTGATTATCGCTCTCAACCCCATTCTCCCGTCTTCTCCCCACTATCTTTCACCATCCATTTAAAATGCACTCAATGACTTGACCTTTACTCCGTCCCAGCACATTGATGTCGTAATTAAGAGGAACACAGCGGTTATAATTTATTTGGAGTTTGAAGTGGCTTGGCATGTTAACAAATACGCTCAAAAACTTCTGTAGTTGTACCGTGGAGAGCATTCTGACAGGCTACATCACTGTCTGGTATAGACGGGCTACTACACAGGACCGAAGGAAACTGCAGAGGGTTGTAAATCTCGTCAGCTCCATCCTGGGCACTAACCTACAATGTATCCAATACATCTTTAGGAGGTGTCTGAAAAAGGCAGCGTCCGTTACTAAAGACCTCCAGCACCTAGGGTAGGCCCTTTTCCCTCTGTTACTATCAGGTAGGAGATACACAAGAGTGAAGGCACACACTCACCATTTCAGCAACAGCTTTTTCCCCTCTTCTACCTGATTCCTAAATGGACGTTGAAGCTCTGGATACTATCTTACTTTTTAATCTACAGTATTACTGGTTTGGCACATTTTTAATAATCTATTCATTGCACGTAATAAATTTACTTGATTCTTTACAATGTTTTAATCTATTTATTATTATCTGTGCTAAACTGTGTATTGCATTGTACTGCTGCTGCAAAGTTAACAAATTTCCCATGACGGTGATAATAATTCACTCAGAATTCTGATTCTGAGCAGGGGATATGGCATGTTCCAGTGTATCATGTAGCTCAGCGGAGGGAAGGAGCGCTTACGTCATAATCATTTGGTCCATCTGCACAAAATTAATTCTTGACATTTTTCAGTGGATTAGTGGATAAGGAACCTTAAATATGAAAAGAGGTGCAACTTGTGTTCAGTGGGTGCAAATAATGGAACACAACAAGGAACCTAAAAATATCGAGGCCGCATCACTGACAGCTTTATACAGCTGCTTTTTACTCTGATCTCGCATACTGGCAATAACATAGGTAAATCTAATTGTTAATATATCTTGTATACAGTATATGTAAACATACGTTTAACATATTTAAACACTTTAACACATTGTGAAGAATGCTGCAAATAAATGTTCAGCTTGGTGTTGTTTCATCCAGGCAGTGTACAAAAATAAAGTGAATTATTACACATCACAAGGCAGATTAATTTCAATCAGAAATTGTTGTAGTTAACCCGTTGTAGTTCAGCACATGCACAAATACGGTATACTCTACATGTTTGTGTAAGATAAAAATAGGACACGTTGTTATTACAGATTTGTTAATAATTTGATTTTTTTTTCTTTTGCTCCAATACGAGTAAACATTCCAGGGATGATTTCTCTGTAGATGTGGACGGATGCGAAACACGATCTTGCTGAATCTGCCCAACATCTCCACGAATTACACTCAGACACATCTCCCTGACCTGGAGAGCCAGTCTCTAGATTGGAAATGCAGAACAACGGACACAAAGCAGAAACATTGAGTGTAATACTTGAACATCAGAACGATCATGTGCTCTTCTATTCAATAAGCAAAATGGTCTACACAATCAAAGCATGTCACTGTCCACGCTGATGTTGTTGATGTTGCACGCTAATGAGTTTTAATCTAATTGTTGGTGTTGTTTTTGCTTCTCTGGATCTCAGCTCATTGAACAGAGATGATAATCTAATTGCCGGCCAAACCGCCGACGTGATTATTGTTCTATGCCCACCGTTGACCGCGATGATAATATTGTTGTCTCTGGGGCTTTAACACTGACCACAGTGGTACTTTTATAGCGCGTCCTGGTCATTCACTGTAAGGTATTCCTAAGACAACTCTATTTTACATTCCTCCATTTCCTTGAATGATTCCTGCAGGCAGCAGATCGTGATTATCTGGAACAAAGGCTCCAAAAAAGCAGTACACTATAGCTCGATGTGATTGTGTAACTAACGACCCAGGAGGAGAATTAGTCCAGATGCTGCTGTCTTGCAGCACAGCCGCTAATCTCAAACGCAGGATCAATGCCTGTACCCGTAAATCGGCTTTTATCTCAAATGTGTAACTGATGCGTCGTTGTCCTAATGCCAATTTGTCAAAATGCATCTGGTCTTGTTCCCATAGAGATAAGCTACTGCACACCAGATTGGAAATTATATGTTATGAACACTGTTAGGGGTCACCTTAGTTTGGAAATGGGTCCAGAAGAGGCCCTATGAATTGTGCTGCTATTAACAGAGAGAGTGAGGCGTCCAGCGCAATGAGAGAGAAAGACAGAAACTGCTCGAAAGAATGAGGTTATGGTTCCTCTATTAATTGTTTACCTTTCTCCGAGGTCACTTGCCTGCTTGTAGAGAGTCTACAGAAAGCGGTGGGCGGAGCAGGTTAAAGGACAGTTGGTGTCCAACATGTGGAGATACAAAACAGATCCGCTGGGCCACAGACAGACACACCACGAGACACACAGTGCGAACACTGAATGAGCTTTGTTGCACCCAATTGAAGGGGTGCGATCTAAACTACAGATAGACAACGTTGATGTCTTACTCGGGAATGACCTTGCAGGTGGAGACGTGTCTCCAGCCGATCTCCAGCTCGCTAACGAGCCTGCTGCTGCTGAGGCCCCCGCCCATCAGTTCCGAAGTTTGTCCTGCAGGCGCAGTAACAAGAAGCTTTCAAAAAAGGCTGCTGACACTAATATTGATTTATCCGAAACTTTCTAGGACTTGGAGGATAGTAATGTTGAGGTGAGTATGGAGGGTGGAAAAGACGGGGTTATCGAGGGAAGAATTCAGAGAGGAGCAAAATAAAGATCCGGACTTTAAAAGAGACAGCTCTCTCTCTGAGGAGGAAATTCAGAATGAGGCAGTGGGATATTACACTAAAGATGGGGTGTTAATGAGGAAGTGGTGCCCGCTGATGAGGATTGGACGATTGTACATCATGTAGTGGTTCCAAAGGTTTACAGGGCTGAAATTTTAAACACACACGATGCCTTTAGGAGGATATTTTGCAGTAAAGAATACAGTACACAGGATTATGAAGGAATTTTACTGGCCTAACATGAGGAAAGATATTGTCAATTACTGCAGAGGGTGCCACACGTGCCAGGTGGTGGGAAAACCTAATCAGGCCATCCGAAAAGCGCCACTTCGGCCAATAGCTGCTTTCGCTGAACCATTTCCCCGAGTCATAGTGGACTGTGTGGGCCCGTTACCAAAGACTGCAGCAGGGTGTCAGTATGCGCTAACTGTTATGTGTGCTGCATCTGGGTTCCCGAAGGTTGTACCTCTCAGGAGCATCAAAGCAAAAGTTGTGGTAAAGGACCTCCTCAAGTTTTACACACTGGTATCCACATTTCAGCAGATAGTTTCTGAGCTTGGGACTAAACAAATTGTAACATCTGCCTACGACCCGGAGTCTCAAGGGGCTTTGGAGAGTTTTCACTCAACTTTAACAACCATTTTTCAGTGAGGGACACTATTCAGGAATCACTGGGGTTTAGTCCATTTCAGCTCGTTTTCGGCCATAGGCCGAAGGGAACCCGACAGTGCGTGTCAGTGTGATAGATTATGCCCTGAAATTCCGCGAGAGACTTAGTAAGGTATGCGACCTTGCGAGGAAGAATTTACAAGATTCCGAAGTCAAAATGAAGCATTGGTATGACAGGAGAGCTGGAGAACAGATGTTTGAAGTTGGAGATCAGGTCCTGGATTTGTTTCCCTTGGTGATCAATCTCCTCCATACGAGATTCCAGGGACCCTACGAGGTGATTATAAAGATTGACTCTTTGAACTATGTTATTAATACTCCTGATAGGAGAAGGACTAATCAGCTAGTTCACCTAAATATGCTCAAACCATATCATGACCCCCAGATAGTACCAGTTAGTACTGTCATGGAACCAGCTGAGGGGGTGGAATCTGATAACGAGGAGCAAGAGCATTTGAATAAGTTAAATATAGTGTCAATCAGACTGGACAATTCCATTATTTTGACCGACTTTACTGACAAAGTCTGTCACTTGGAGACTGCTCAGATTATTTCCCGATGTTCCGAAACGGCACACGAGTGCAGTGTATGATGTCATTGTAAGTTCAGCCCAGCCCATTATACAGCATCCCTATACAATAAATTTGAGAAAAGTAAGCTGGTGTGAAAAGAAATTGAATATATGCTGGCAGCCGGTATCATTAGGCGATCTACCTCAGACTGGGCGGCGCCTTGTGTTCTTGTTCCCAAATCGGACGGTAGCATGAGATTCGGTACCGACTACAGGGAAATCAATTGCATCACAAAGTTAGATGCTTATCCTACCCCAGGAGTAGATGATTGTAATGATAAAGTGGGAAACGCTTGGTACCAGACCAAGATTGACTTGCTGAAAGGATATTGGTGTGTTCCTTTGAATGAAAGGGCTAGAGAAATCTCAGCACGTGTCACACCTCCAGGGCTGTATGAAAATAATGTTTTACCTTTCGAAATGAAAAATGCTGCAGGAACATTTCAAAGGAAGATTGACTCGGTAATTAGAGGTACAGAAAACACAGGGTCTCACATCAATGATTTGGTAGTCTGGAGTGACATGTCGGAAGAGCACATTGTGGTTGTGTAAAATCTGTTCAAACGGCTGCCTGAGGCCAATCTAACAGTGAACCTCATTATAAGTGAGTGCGGCGACGCTACTGTCACGTATCTGGGGTATGTAGTAGGTCAGCGGCAACTGGCTCATATACAAGCCAAGGTAAAGGCTAAAGTTGAGGTTCCCGTTCCGACTAACAAGAAAGCTCTGAGAAGGTTTTTAGGTTTGGTGGGGTATTACCGAAAGTTCTGCAAAACGTTTGCAGATATCGCTCTCATCCTTACAAAACTCATGGGGAAGAGTGAGAGATCTGTATGGACTGACCTTTGTCAGGCGGCGTTTGAACGACTAAAAACTGTACTGTGTTGTCATCCCGTACTCAGAGCACCTGACTTTTCAAAACCATTCTCGATAGCAGCAGACGCCAGTGACGAAGCTGCTGGGGCAGTATTGTTACAAAAGGGTGCGGATGACTTTGAATACCCAGTGGCTTATTTCTCCAAGAAGTTTAATGTGCACCAGTAAAACTATTCCACTGTGGAAAAAGAGTTACTATCACTTATACTGGCTTTACAACATTTCGAAGTTTATATTTGTCCTGCCCAGAAGAGGGACAGCAGAAGGAATCCGCGAATGTGGACGGTGACCCATGGACCGAGGGTGTTTTCTTCGCGCCTTAGACAGAGCATCTGTATAACTCATTGAATTGGGAGATCGCCTATATTGATCGCGTAAGGTTCCACTTTCTTTTATGATTGGCTGTTCCCTGAATAGGGGTGATCCCCTGAAGTGCCCCTAATAGAGCTACGTACCATAGCAGCACTCCAGCCATCGGTCTGTGATACAAAAGAAAACATTAGTTCTACTTCTGAGCTGTTAGGTGTTCGGAATTTAAACATTGCAATTCTTCCTGTCCTTCTAAAGCGACCCACCTAGTGATGCCTGTACGGGGGCTACTATTTCCCCATTCTACCGTTCCGCTCTTGGCCCTGTCACCCATATTTACTAGCTACCACACATATCTCACTCAAGGGAGTACCCTCTAAAAAACCTTCTAAAGCCAGAGGATAAGTCTGAATCAAACGGGAAATTGGGGAGCCCCGTTTGTGGTCGACTGTTGCAGCGCTGAATGCCATCCCTTCATAGCGTGGGTTGGGGTCACAATCGAATCTGCTGCTTCAAAACTCCATCTCATCGTTCAATCAAGCCAACTACCTGGGGGTAATAAGGTAGCCAATAAATACCTCGCTTTTTCGCCCAATCCTGGATCTGTTGCCCTGTCAAATGGGATCCATTATCTGACTGTATTTCCTCGGGTGTGTCATCATGTGACGTCAGATATTCTACCCCTCGAATGGTGGATTCCTGACTGGCACTAGGAAAGGGTGTGGCCAACAGGGATCCAGAATAAGTGTCCACCATCGTCAACATGTATTTATCATTCTTATGTGGGGACAGAGTTCCAATGTAATCAATCTGCCGTACTTTAGCCGGTACGGAGCTTCTCTTAATATGGGTGAGAGGTCCACGCAGGACAGAGCGAAGCTTGACTTGCTGGGAAATAGGACACTCCGACACAGTAGTCCGACAGTCATCCACCGTCAAAGTTACCCCATGGTCTCCTTCTCTTCTCCTTGAGATGGCCGGACTGTTCGTGAGTCCATCTAACCAGAGGCACTGTAATAGCAGATACCGCAGCCAATCCGCCTACTTGATTATTGTAGAGCGCCGTAGGGCTAATGTCCTTCTGGTGAACATTCACATGATACACATAAATGTCGCGTCTCTGCGCCTCTTGCCATATCTGTTGCCAATATTCCTTGTTCAGATGAACTGTTCACTGGTGCATCTGCCAACTCACCATCCAGATTGCCATTCCATTAGCCACTGCCCACAAGTCGATATATATTCAAATTTCCTTGGTGGGGAGTGAAAAGGGCAGGGTAACCGCTACAAGTCCCTCCAGCTGATGGGACTCGTCCTCTCCTTCTTGTATTAATTGCGTATCGTTCGAGGGTTGCAGACCAGCAGCCTTCCACTGTTGGCGTCCCGATAACCAATGGCTTGAGCCATCCGTAAACCAAACATCAGCCTTTTCCTCTGATGTCAATTCCTCGTACGGCCGGCACCATCGAATGGGGGAGCGTTCGAGAGGGGAAACCGCCTTCTCTTCATCGGTTCCAGCTGTCATAGGTAATCTGGCTGCATGTTCATGAAGATGGCTGACTCCTTCGGTTCCTTTAGCGGTCCGGTCCTGTATAAATATCATTTCCACTTCACTATTGATGACTGCTGTGCACGCCCCTGTCTCACCTTTATATCTGGGGGAACACCCAGGACGTAATAGGCAAATTACGTGTCCACCAGGGCCCAGTAACAAGCCAGGAGCTGCCGTTCGAACGGAGTATATGGTTCGGCAGCCTCCGACATAGAGCGTGACCGGAACCCAAGGGCACCCTCCTTCCGTTCAGCATTTGCCACAGACTCCATACGGCCATGTTATCTTGAACAGACTCCTGTAGTTCATACGGAGCCCCCGGGACCCGAGGTGAAAGGGGAACAGCGTGTTCACCTGCCATTTTGGCCTGCTCAAACCCCTCCTTTTGCTCATCTCCCCATGTGAATTTACTCTTCTTACGAGTGACGGCGTACAGTGGCTTCAATTGGAGAGTCAAATAGGGAATATGCCTCCTCCAATGTCCCAATGATCCCACAAAGCACTGGGCGCCCTGCTTGTTATTGGGGGTAGCTGCGGTTTGAATTTTATTTCGCACCTTTTCCGGTATAAATCTCCCCCAGCATGCCAGCGGATTCCCAGGAATGTCACTGATTGACTGGGACCTTGTACCATATCTTAATTCACAGCCTATCCCTTCTCTCGCACACACTGTAACAGGGACCACAGTGTCTCTGCGACACTGCCTTCGTCAGGTCCCTGTAACATAACATCACCGATAGAGTGGTGTATTCTGACGTTAGTCTCCAAATCACGCGCCACTATCCCGTGGCAAAATGTAGGACTATGAACATACCCCTGTGGCAAACGAGTAAATGTATACTGCCTACTGTTCCAGGTGAACGCGAACTGCTCCTGTGATTCCTCCTCCAAGAGAATCGAAAAGAAGGGGTTGGCCAGATCAATAACAGCATATCATCGACCATCTGCATCATCCGAATTATCAACCATCGTCCCTGTGTCAGGCACAGCGGAATTCAACGGGGGAGAGTATCGATTCAATTCTCGATAATCAACAGTCATTCGCCAGGACCCGTCTGGCTTCTTTCCCGGCCAGACCGGGCTATTGTACAGGAACGTGGCAGGTCGAACAACTACAGCTCGCTCAAATGAAGCAACAGTATCAGTTATTTCGCTGTGACGCCCCATGTATCCGTAATTGTAGAATTGACGAAATCTGCGTCGGTGGGGGGATAATCAGGGGCTTCCACTTAGTCATTCCGACTACCACCTGCATGCTCCCGATCCCAAAACTAAAGGACCCTTCAATTGCATTCCGCGCAACACATTCATTCCTGAGATACTTTCGGAGGTTTCATCAATCAGGACAGATACAGAACGCGGTGCGTTGTCGGCGATCGTTACATTCCCCCATCCCTTCAATATTATACTCCGGTCCCCTCCACATATCGGGATCGCCCGGGATCACCGTATGACCTGCTCCCGTATCCACCTGAGCAACAAATCGTTGATCATTTCCCTTAGCCCAGTGGACACCCATAGGTACATAAGGCCCAGGGTCCTCCCGGGTCCACATCAAATTAATCTTCTATGTCGGGGGAACGCGGACAGCCCCCTAGGTCCGGAAGAGGTTGTGAATACGCCATTTCCCGGTCTCTTCCTGTATGGCCTTCTTTCCTACGTCCTGCAGTTCAGCGAACGATGGTACAGTGAGGAGGCAGGAGGAGCAGGAGGGGCAGCCGGCGGCTTGCCAGCTTTCATGGGCTGATGATACACAGCATACAATACACTAGTCGGTACACCGTCAATCTTGTATTTTCTGACGCCTGCTTTCAAAAGGGTCGTGAACATCTCCCTGCACGTCAGGGCAGGTTTCTGTCATGGTTCTGGTTGGCTGTTCCCCTTTAACGCTCCTTTCTCCCTGATTATGCCCTAATTTCAGTCATTAGGTTTCCAAGTACTATTACTTTACTTAATTACAGCACACCTGGTTTTCATCAGAGACTGCAATAAGTCCGATGGCGTCACTATCCCGGGTTGACAGTTTGTTGGTCCATTCTCGAGAGCTACTTCGTTCGCTTCTCCGATTAGAACCGTTAGTTCTTAGTTCAGCCCCAGTTTCAAGATAGTCCCTGTAAATCCCGTCTCCGTGTCAAGATTCCTCCGGCTTGCTGTTCTACGTTCACGTCTACGCCAGCCTCCCCGACTCAGTCGACGTGCCGGTGACCTGCACTGGGGTTCTCCTCAGTCGCCCCGTGCGACAGAACAAACTGGCCACAATGAACCCAGCCAACGCGAATTCCTTGCAACAAGTCCTCGCCAGCCAGGCCACCCTCTCCTGCATGTCATGGAGAACCTCCGTTCCCTGTCTGTGAACGTAGGAAAGATCAGTGAACAGGTCGACCGATTATCTACCCATCTGACCCCGTCGTCTCCGGGAACTCTGTCTGACCAGCCCAGAAAGCCTGTACTGGCGACGCCCAATGCGTCAACAACACGTCCGCTAAGAGAGACACACGGACCTGAACCAGAACACAGCGCCGAAGATCTGGGGAAGTGCCGGGCTTAGCTACTGCAATGCTTCTTGTTGTTCGAGCAGCAGCCATCCACGTACGCCATGAACATATCAAAAATAGCTTACGTTATGGGGTTGTTGCAAGGAAATGCCTTAGCATTGGCCACCGCGATTTGGGATAATCAGCCAGAGACCTGCTCTTCCTTCCCCACCTTCATCTTAGAAATAAGATCCGCGGTAAACAATAGACAGTAGGTGCAGGAGTAGGCCATTCGGCCCTTCTAGCCAGCACCGCCATTCACTGTGATCATGGCTTGTCATATACAAGCAGTACCCCGTTTCTGCCCTCTCCCCATATCCCTTGATCCCGCTATCTATAAGAGCTCTATCTAACTCCCTCTTGAATGCATCCAGACACTTGGCCTCCACTGCCTTCTGGGGCAGAGCATTCCACATATCCACCACTCTCTGGGTGAAAAAGTTTTTCCGCTTCTCTGTTCTAAATGGCCTACCCCTTATTCTTAAACTGTGGCCTCTAGTTCTGGACTTACCCATCAGCGGGAACATGCTTCCTGCCTCCAGTGTGTCCAATTCCTTAATAATCTTATATGTTTCAATCAGATCCCCTTTCATCCTTCTAAATTCCAGTGTATACGAGCCCAGTCGCTCCAATCTTTCAACATATGACAGTCCCGCCATTCCTGGAATTAACCTTGTGAACCTGCGCTGCACTCCCTCGATAGCAAGAATGTCCTTCCTCAAATTTGGAGACCTAAACTGCACACAGTACTCCAGGTGGGGTCTCACCAGGGCCCTGTACAGCTGCAGAAGGACCTCTTTACTCCTATACTCAATTCCTTATGTTATAAAAGCCAGCATTCCATTAGCTTTCTTCACTGCCTGCTGTACATGCATACATGCTTTCATTGACTAATGTACAAGAACACCTAGATCTCGTCGTACTTCCCCTTTTCCTAACTTGACTCTATTTAGATAGTAATCTGCCTTCCTGTTCTTGCCACCAATGTGGATAACCTCACATTTATCCACATTCAACTGCATCTGCCATACATTTGCCTAATCACCCAACCTGTCCAAGTCACCCTGCATTCTTATTACATTTTCCTGATATTTCACACTGCCACCCAGCTTTGTGTCATCAGCAAATTTTCTAATGTTACTTTTAATCCCTTCATCTAAATCATAAATATATATTGTAAATAGCTGCGGTCCCAGCACTGAACCTTGCGGTACCCCACTGGTCACAGCCTGCCATTCCGAAAGGGACCCGTTAATCGCCACTCTTTGTTTCCTGTCAGCCAGCCAATTTTCAATCCATGTCAGTACTCTGCCCCCAATACCATGTGCCCTAATTTTGCCCACTAATCTCCTATGTGGGACTTTATCAAGAGCTTTCTGGAAGTCCAGGTACACTACATCCACTGGCTGTCCCTTGTCCATTTTAATAGTTACATCTTCAAAAAACTCCAGAAGATTAGTCAAGCATGATTTTCCCTTCATAAATCCATGCTGACACGGACATCGTTCTACTGCTGTCCAAATGTGTCGTAATTTCCTCTTTTATAATAGACTCCAGCATCTTTCCTACTACCGACGTCAGGCTAACCGGTCTATAATTCCCTGTTTTCTCTCTCCCTCCCTTCTTGAAAAATTGGGACAACATTAGCCACCCTCCAATCAGCAGAAACTGATCCTGAATCTATAGATCATTGGAAAAAGATTACTAATGCGTCCACGATTCCTAGAGACAACTCTTTAAGTACCCTGGGATGCAGCTAAGCGTCTACTCACTCTCCGTCAAGGCTGACGTAGTGTTGCCGAATACTCCGTGGAGTTCTGGACGCTAGCGGTCGACTCGGGTTGGAATGATGAGGCACTGCAGCAGCTATTCCGGCAAGGCCTCTGTGATAAGGTAAATGACAAGTTGGCTGCTAGGGATGACACTAACAGCCTGGATTCAGTTATCTACCTGGCCACCAGGTTTAAAAACCGACTCGGAGAACGTCAGAGAGAGAGAGAGAAAAACGGTCGTCCTACTCATTTGGTACCCCATGGCACGCTTTAACATCTTCTCCCAGCCCTACCTTCTCTCCTCTTCCCGTCCTTAGAGTAGCACCCGACCCGGCCGTTTCCACCACCCCGGGAGAGGAACCAATGCAGCTGGGATGGAGCCGTCTTTCTCCCACAGAGCGACTCCGGAGATTCAGAGCTGGGGATTGTTTCTGTTGCGGTCAGTCTGGCCATTTTCGTGCTACCTGTTCCTTTTGGCCAAAATGGAGGGCTCACCAGTAGAAAGGGGGATGGTGGTGAGTCAGACAATATTCCCTTCTGTTCCCCAATCCGGGATGCAGATCCAAGCTACTGTAAGCTACAGCCAACAGTTCCTGTACTTGAGAGACTCCGGTGCTGAGGGCAATCTGTTGGATGAAAAAATTGCTTCCTAGGCTGGAATTCCTCGCGAGCCGTTGAGTACCCATCTGGAAGCCCGGGCACTGGACGGAAGACTTCTGGCCCGAATAACTCACCGTACACCACCACTGTCTTTGATCCTCGCTGGGAGCCATCGGGAGCAAGTACAATTTAACTTAATTTCCTCTCCTCAAGCTCCTATAGTTCTTGGGTACCCTGTTAAGCCGGCATAATCCTTATATTGATTGGTCCGCCGGGAAGATAGCCAATTGGAGTCCGTTTTGTCACTCCACTTGTCTACAGTCGGCCCTTTCCCCTTTAAGAACCGCCACGACCTCATCTGCCGTTGAACCCCACGACTTGTCCATGGATCCAGCGGAATACTACGACCGGGGACAAGTGTTTAGTAAACAACGCGCCCTCTCCCTGCCTCCACACCGACCATACGATAGTGCAATCGACCTTCTCCCCGGAGCCCATCTACCCACCAGTCGGCTGTATAACTTGTCCCAGCCAAAGAGGATTGCAAAGGTGGGTTACATCAGTGAATCTCTCGCGGCGGGCATTATCCGACCCCCATCCTCCCCGGTGGGCGCAGGGTTTTTCTTTGTGGGGAAATAAGGATGGTTTTCTCCGTTCCTGCATCGACTACCGAGGCCTAAAACATATAACCATAAAGAACAAGTACCCACTGCAGCTTATATGTTCTGTGTTCGAACCACTTCACGGAGCCGCCATCTTCTCGAAGGTGAGGCACCAAGTAATTTCAAATTAGAAACCATTATCACCAGAGAAACACATACAGACAGACTGACAGACAGACAGAGACACACACACTTAGAGGCACACGCATACACACATACTCACGCTCACGCATACACATACACACAGACAGACACACACACACACACACAGGCAGACACACACACACACACACGCACACATACACAGACACACACACACAAACATACTCACGCTCACGCATACACATACACACATTCTCCATCTTTCACTCGCACACGCACACCCTCTCACACTCATACACACTCACTTTCCATCTCCCGCTTTCTCTCCAACTGTCTCTCTCTCTCTGTCACACACACGCACTCACTTCCTCCATATCTCTCTCTCTCTCTCTCTCTCTCTCTCTCTCTCTCTCTCTCTCTCTCTCTCTCTCTCTCTCTCTCTCTCTCTCTCTCTCTCTCTCTCCCTCCCTCCCCCACACGCTCGATCTCTCGCCCCTTCATGTATTAAACTATTTGTCGATGTCTCTGTTCATGCCTTTCTCTCCCGACACCGAGGGCTTCAAGCAAGATATTATACGGTTGAACTTGCAAGTTGATTGAGGGACAGAGAAAAAGAAAACAGAAACGACATTGAAACGGTCGCACGGCCATGTTGCAGAAAGAATGCAACGGTAGCCTCATGAATGAAAAAAAAAAACATTGGGTTGGGGGAACAGAGAGTTCGTTTCAATCCGGAAATGAAGAGAGGGCTGATTTGCAATCCACTTGAAATACAAATTATTGAGAGGAAACGATAGCAGTGCAGGGACAATCAACAAATGGGAGACATTCAGTCCGATTATATCAGAGTGTGTGTTTCATTCTCCACCTGCCTGTCGCGGGCAGAGTGCGAAGAGGGGCGGTTCATTCTGTACCCATCGGTCTCCAGTGCAGTGTGAGACTGTACGGTTCATTTTGTAGATTTCAGCCCCTGGTATAAACTGAGAGTGTGGGATTCTATAGGTGTCACTCTCTGGTTCAGTGAATTCATTTTATAAATACCAGTCTCTGCTACAGTGCGAGAATGTGGGTTTCATTCTGTATCTGTCAGTCTCTGCTGCAGTGCAGTGTGGATGTGTGGGTTACATTTGTGTCTGTCAGTCTCTATTGCAGTGTGAGAGTGTGGGTTTCATTCTGTGTTTTTCTGTCTCTGCTCGAGCGGAAAGCGTGTCGTCTCCGTCCAGAACCTGCGCACATCTGATACAGTGTGAGCAGGCGTATAATTTTCTCCATCTTTCCAGCTCTTCCTTAAATCAAGTAAATATAGTAAATCTAGTAAAAAAAAGAAGTAAAAAAAGATTCTGTATTCCCAGAACTATTTGTTAGGACAAGCGTCTTCTGCAGTCGGCTATGTTAAACGTGTGAGATGGACAGTGCACTTATGAATGATGACGTGTTATGGAGCAGTACGCCCTGTGTAATAGATTCATATGGCAAACAGACCGTTCGGCCCGTCTTCGTTGCTCAACCACATAGAGCCATGTGATTAGCGCCTGATCTGAAACTTTCTATGGCTTGGCAACACAAATCTGTACACGTTGTATGAAAATAAAGAGAATATTGAAATTAATTAATTTAAGTAAATAAGTGCCTAAGTAAGATCAGAATTTGGTAGGAACAAACCTCTGAAATACAGCGCGTGTCATATTCCAGCAACATTTATGTGAATATATTTCACTGAGCAATTCGAAATTGCTACCTTCACCGTGTATCTCTGCACTCTTACGTTCCGCGATTCTGTTATCCATTCCACTATGTGCACCTCAGTATGAGTTTGTTCAAGCGATGTCTCACTCATAAATAATATAATATTCGTTTATATATAATATGACAGCCTCAGCTAGTGCGTAATATGTCTTGTATATTTTTCATGGAGTGATGGGATGGTGCAGAAGAAGCTGCACTCTGTGCCTGACCCCGTGTGAGTGTATGATGGGACATTGCCGAGGGAGTTTCGCTGTTTTGGGACATCCGTG
Source organism: Hemitrygon akajei (assembly GCF_048418815.1). Taxonomy (NCBI): domain Eukaryota; kingdom Metazoa; phylum Chordata; class Chondrichthyes; order Myliobatiformes; family Dasyatidae; genus Hemitrygon; species Hemitrygon akajei. Next base: position 1,105,989 of record NW_027331954.1, read on the forward strand.
ATATACTGTATTTAATCAAGCAACTAATGCTGTCAAACCCCTGTCATGCTATCGCGATTGCATTACTGCGCTGGACCTGCGCTGGGTCCTCGGAGATACTGGCACCCGAGATTTTTACACTGCTCTCCGTACCCACTGCTGAGCTGTGCAGGGCGCCCAAACTTTTGTTTCGGACTCTTTTCCTTTTTTGTCATTTTGAAACTGTAAAAGATGGAAATAATAAAAAAAGTAATCTTGCTTAAAATATTCAATAAATGTCTCATCTTTAACTTTTTGTGTTTTCGATATCAGGTCATTTTGATCCGCTTAGCTGCTCACAGTAACATAAATTTTGACCAGGGGTGCCCAAACATTTGCATGCCACTTTATTTTGGTTATTTTTGTGCTGCAATTTATTCCTGGCACAATTTCTTCCTTTCACATTTCCCCCGACAAGTCAATCTCCGAAATCACATGCAGTGTGAATCATTTGTGAATGATTCCCTCATTCGTGTGTCTCCATCCATTTCACAGTTTCAAAATACATATATTGTAATATTTTAAACATGTGAAATTCTGCACATGATGTAATCCAAAGCAACTCACAAAACGCTGGAGCAACTCAGCAGGTCAGGCGACATCTGTAGACATAAATAAACAGTTGACGATTATTCCATCATCTACCCGAGACCTTTCTTTGCGTCTAGCAAGTAAGCGGGGAGACGCCATAGTAAATAGCATGGGGAGGGAAAAGAAGAAGCGAAATGCGTATAAAAGATAAATCACTGGAGCGGTCTCAATCTGTTAAGAGGGGACAGAGGAGCACAGGGAAAACGGAAGCAGGACGGCGACGACGTGTGAGGTGATAGGCGGGTGGGAATAAACATGAAGCCAGAGTGGTGAATAGAAGTAGAGGGAAAGAGGAGGGATGTTTTTAACCGACACTCATGACATCAGGTTGTTGATCCTCCGTCTTGAGTTCATTCTCACCGTGGCACAAGAATGAGCCATGAACCGAGAATATTGGGTCGGGATAAGGAAACAGAATTATAATGTCTGGACACCAGAAAGCTCCGCTTTTAACGGCTGGAGCGCTGGTGCTCGACGAAGTGAAGCCCAGTTCATCACGGGCCTCGCCAACGTGGAGACGGCCGCAACACATCAGGAGAAATGTTACCTCACCTTGAAGACTTGTCCCGGGGAGCTGAATAGGAGGAGGTGAATGGCAGGTGTAGTAGGCTGACCGCTTGCAGGGAAAAGTACCGTGAGAGAGATCAGTCGTGAGGGAGAGATGACAAAGGGAAATCACTCCTGAACGATCCCTCCCGACAGCGGAGTGCTAGGGTTGGCAGGTAGTGATATGTGTCTTTGAGCTATCCCTTTAAAAATACGGTCGGCCTATCCGCGCTCACCTAACCTTCCCACCGCCTTAACAGCGACAGTGTTCCTTTTGTCCTTATCTAAAACACAATGTCAAACCGAATTTAACATATTCTACATTTCAATTTCCACCATCCTACCAGGAATCTTATGTTTATTTCTCCCCCACCCCCGATTCTCCGCTTTCTGCACGGTTCAGGCGCAACGCCTTTTAATTCTGTCTGGGAAGCCTCCAACCTAATGGCGTGAATATCGAGCCTCCTACCCGTAAAAATGCTCCTTCGCTGCTCTGTTCTATTCCCCACACTGGCCTCTTCTCACTTTCCTATCACCCCGTCGTGGTCCCCTCCTTCTTCCCTTTCTCATATGGTGCATTTTCCTCTCTCATCCGAGTCCTTCCTCTCCAGCCCTTTAGCTTCTCTGTCCCGTTGGCTTCACCTGTCACCTTCTTGCTCTTCTCCTTCCCCTCCACCAGCTTTTCTATTCTGCCGGCTTCACCCTTCCTTTCCAATTCTCAAGAAGGACATTGGACAGAAACGCCAACTATTTTATTTGTTCACTTCCGTGAATACTGTCTAAACAACTGAGTTCCTCCAGCATTTTGCGAGTGCTGCTTTTAATATTTGGTGGTGAGATATCGTGCCGGAGCTTCCGATTCGAATGTGTTATTGCAGTGTTCCTTTTGAGCCAGTGATGGCTCGTTGTATTCCAATGCTGAACTTGCGTTAACAGCTGTTCCCTATAATGTTCAGGTTGGTAATGACTATGGAAACTTACACTGATATAATGAGTTTCAGAGGCCAGGAACTCCCATCCTTGCAGCGACGACAATTTGGAACTAGTTACTCTCAAGTACAGCAGGTTGTCATTGTTCTAACTATGTGATTTTGAGATGGTCGTGTGTCTAATATTACATTGCAGGAAGAAAGTGTTGAATTTATTTGTCGGTTTTACGGCTCCGGGTTGTGACTCGGAAAGGAAAGGCTGCACCTGCTTGAAACAATTGGGCTGGCAAAGGTAATGGAACCGAATGAACAGAGTTGCAGATGACAACAGATGAGTCTGTATCAGGGCAGCGTGAGTGTCAGGAAATGTTGAAACCAGGGTGTTGTGTCCGTCCATCTGGGAAGAATCTGGAGCGACACGGATAATCAATGGACAACATTCTGACCTCCTTCTTGAAAGTAGAGGAGACGTATGCTGGTCAGATGGACCCTCAGTATCGGATCCGTTTCCAAATGAGAGTGAGAGGGGAAGTCAGCACCTGCTTCAGCTGCTGCCTGAACTTAGTCTGGCTGACGGCGTAAAGAGCGGTGTTCGTGCAGCAGCTCAGAAGTTGCAGCATGTAGCACAGATCATTGAAAAATGTAGGTATCTTCAACCAATATGGGACGTCCACTGCAGAAAGCAGTCTGTTCCACATTGCCATCACCCCGTACAACGCCCATAACAGGATGAAATTTCCCGAGACGACCAGCAATAAAACGAGGGACTTTCTGCGGCTCTGCATCTCCGGGTCTCCGGAACTCTGACCACGGCTGGAAGCCCGGAGTCTGCCGCGGGCTCTGCTGACGAGTAAAACGTTCGTGATGGTGAAAGCATTCAGCAGGATAACAACGAGGAACGGGATCACAGTCGAAAATGCAGAACGAGCGACATCGATTACTGTCCAGAATAGTGACCCCAGTAATTCCCATCTCTGCATGCAAGGCCACGCTATGTTCGAGGAGGCATATATATCTTGGACCATGAAGAACCAGAAAACGTTCTTTAAACAACTCAGTGCAGTCACTGTGCACAGAACCACAGCCGCCGTTCTCCCATTGCAATACTTAGCGTTTAGATCCTGGAAGCAAATGGCCACAAATCGATCAAAGGTGAAGGCGACGGTGAACCAAACAGAGCAATCTGTGGCGGCCTGCAATAAGAAAACGTGGGTTCTACACACGCGGACGTAAAACAGGAAGGAAAAGTCATCCGGAAAAGCCTTCGGAATTTTCATCAATATAACGTCCAGGAAAACGACCGCTAGGTCTGCCGCTGACATGGCCATCAGATAGCGGGTGACTGTTTTAGAGAGTCCGCACTTTCCCCGTGATAGTATGAGAATCGTCAGCACGTTCACTGTGAAAAGCAGAAGTACAGATAATATACATCAAACTGAGAACATCGTTGTAAAATTTACTAAGAACAAAATCAAATACTTTCACGATTCAGAGGTCGAAGAATTTATCGTTGATTGGAGACAGTTTCTAGTTCAATCAGGGATTAATATTCAATACGAATGCTAATTAGTGGAAGTGACGTCATCCACTGGACAGAAGACGGTTTGAAATCCGATATCCGAGTGAGGACAAAAATGAGCGGATGTCGTTTGCAGCTTTTCTCTCCCCAAATAAAACATACAATCTGTGAGACGCAGCAAATATAAAGTTCAACATGAGCCACATTTCAATCGAACAAATCGTTCTGATATTTGCCCCGGTTCATTGCCGTATCATCGATCTCTGTACACCATGGTAATACACGGCCAAAATCAATAAGGCAAAGTTTGTTCTTTTTGATCGAATACCGTGGCTGCATGCAAAATGGAACTGAGGTCAATGAAATTCATAACGTTTCAGCTGGACATGGTTCAGGTAAATGCCGTAACCTTTGTATCTTCTGCTGCTTTGCTCCTGCGTTATCAAATCTGACATTTCATAAGGAGCCGCGGATCTGATCAATATATTTGCTGCGGAAACTGTCGGACGCTCATTGAGCGCCTCGGCCACTAGACCACAGGTGGAGTATATTTGGAGATTGTTGGAAAGCATTAATACCCAATGAACACACGGTTACACAGAGAGAGTGTGAGAAAGCTGCAGGGAATCGAAACTGGCGGCATAAACAAAAGCACGAATATTTAGGTCAACCCAAAGTGTAAAATAAAATAGTCATGTAGAGGTCCGGTGGAGAAAGTACAGCAATGTGACCAATAGTAAGTTAGGTACAGTTAGATTCAACGTGCAGTGAACGCGTTGTGAATGGCTGGGCTGGTCAATTTCAATTGCCTCAAAGCGGCCGGGTCAAGGCAAGAAGCTGTCTTGACAACATCAGTGAACCAACAAGCACGAATATTAATAGGGCGGGATACAGATTACGTAGTAACTCCACACACTGAACAGATGGTCTTCACGTTTTTATTAATTCCAAACCCACTGATTTTCCGTCTGTCCCATTGTCGTCTTGCATTCAGTTTCGGATCGTACTGTAATATCCCGTACTATCTAAACTAACCCCCACCCCCCACCCCATCCCCGACTGATGGAGCTGTTATTTCTGGGCCATTTTACTTCTTTCGCTAAGGACATTAAACTGTTTCTACTAATCTTCCTGATTTGTTCCACAGTTACTCTTTCTGCGGATAGAAAATGTTCGACTGTCTGTCAGAAGTGCAGATGCCTGTACTGTGTGTTGGCTAACCCTATCAGAGTTTGCAGCCTGTGTTTTGGACTAATAAAATCATATAAATGCAGAAAGCACTCTTTTTTTCTTCTTCACGAATCACTGTTTGGCCGCGCTGAATACATGACGTGCCAGACCGGCCTTTAGCGAGAAAGTCAGACATGGTCCAAGTTTTGGTGAGGAGCAGAGTCTGAGGTGCAGCACAGATATTGATTAGAGATTCGGAAGGGGGATAGAGTGTAGATGAGACTTCTCCCTCTACTGAACCAGTATTGAACAGGGAATTATGGGTTCATCATGCCCGGTGACAGAGTGAAACAAAGTCTTTATCAGCCGAAGAACTTTGATTCTACAGAGGAGGCGCCGATCTGTGGTGTTTACTTTGAATGTTGAGTAATGGAGAGGACAGAGGCTTGCTCTGTGCTCACAGTCAAAAACAAACAGACGGATAAAGACGTCAATTGCAGCTGTCGTGTGATATTTATGGAAGGTTAGTGCAGCGGGCAGAGACAAATTTTGGAATCGGCGCAAATTTAAGTTTACATTCCCGATAGGTAAAAAAGCAACACAAGAAAATAGAACGGCGCGTATCTTTGAAAATCTGCGGTGATTGGTGCCGTCTACACGATACACTGGAGCAACTCAACAAGGCTCGTGGACAACTTCCTAAACTACGACTGCAACCATCTAGATGTTCAGGAGCAGCAAAGCATGGCGATTCCGCTGCCTGGACATTTCCCTCTAAAATACGCCATTGTAACGCGGAAAGGAACATCGCAATTCCATTACAGTCTCTGAGTCAAGACCCTGGTACTGTCCCCCCAACAGCCATGTGGGATATCCAGTCCTCAAGTACATCAGCTGTTCCACAAGACAACTGACACATCCGTTCGCAAAGACAGGCAGGGATGGACAATACAATGCTGGGTCAGCTTGAGAAATTCACGGCTCATGAGCAAGTAAAACAGATATTGAATGTAAAGATTTGACAGCATCCCTAACTGTCGGAAAAGAGAGTAAGTCGTCAGTCTAACCGGGCGTTTTCAACATTTACCGAATATAAACGTGGAGTTAAGAATATATATCAAGCAATCAAAAAGGACAGAGTGTAATTGTAGGTAACATGGGGAGCAGTGGACGTGACATGCGTGTTGTGTGCGATAATAAAACTATGGTATAGCTACCTCTTGAAATATTTTCAGCATGAGACATCGACTTACCAGAGATGGCAACAACAGCAAGAATTGGGTAATAAATCGGAGCAAAGTTCCAGAGCGCGATTTGTATCCTCTGTGATAATGTTAGTTCATCTGAATGAGTTTTGAAGTGAGCATCCCCATTGAAACGTTCTGATCCATTGGTGTAACTTTCCACTGAACTGATCCCAGATTCAGACCGAATCCTGAACTGTCCCACTCCACTCTCCAGAGCTTGTGCGTCGGAGCTCCGATTCCCAGTTCTGTTGAGCAATGTCATTACCGGAGTCGATGCTCGTACTGACAATCATTGTAGGCAAACCCTATTTGTAATACAGAAACACGCTCCAATGACTTAATCAGATCTCATGGGTGTTCACTTAATTAAACCCAGTGGATGAACAGGTGCAGTTAACCCCTGCATAGACGGTGAAACAAAGAGACAAGTATAGAGTGGATGGAACAACATGTAAGGACCGGGGTTTAAACTTATTTGTCATGAGCTTGCGGTAGAGAAACTATCACCGAACATTTTCTCCAGACGGCTGGTGCATTAGATAGTTGTTTTTCTTGTTGTTGTTGTTGTTTTTTTACGTACACGGTCTGTTGTTCACTTGTATGAGCGATCGATGATAAACCTTCTAATGCTCAAGGACAGGATTAAAACCTCAGCTTTCCAAACGCACGATACAAATCCACATCTTATAAGACAAGAAAGCATGGAAACAACAAGGTTCCTGTGAAATTTCGATGTCGAAACATGATAGAGCGTATGGCGGATAGTGATGCTCCACCAAGAATATTGCATTCTCCGGTTATACTTTATCTTGTACACTCGGATCTATGCTCAGCATCATCCCTCATCACACCATGCTCGCTTTCCATAAATTAGGATTCCGTTTAATTACTCCTTTAATCACTGAGCGAGGGACAAGTAACAATTTCTTCTCAATTACTTTGCACCGTCAGAAGGTTCTGATTGTATTTCTCCTCCCTGAATCCGCATTATTTGCAATGACTAGATAATATGCAGATGCTGGAAATCCAAGCAACACACGCAAAATTCTGTCGGAACTCAGCAGGACAGGCAGCATCTATGGAAAAGTGTGAATAGTGGATGTTTCAAGCCGAGACCATTCATCAGGACCGGCAACAGAAAACTGATGTCCCACACCAGCGGGTTCAAGAACAATTACTTCACTTTAACATTCGACTCCCAAACATGTAATTACTGCGGTTCAGCAGCATCCTGACCAGTGATCACTTTGCAGTAAAATTAGCTGAGTTTATTCTAATTGTCACATACCATAAGACTATAAGACAATGGAGCACAATTAGGCCACATCGAGTCCGCTCCACAATCCCACCATGGAGAGTCATGAGCCCTCTTAACCCCAATCATCAGCTTTCTCTCCTGATACCTTTGATATCCTTACTTCTCCGGAACCTATCAATCTCCGCTTTAAGTACTGTATACCCGGCGACTAAGCATTTGGGCGATAATGTCTCTCGAATTATTCTGAATGTTTGAGGTTGTCAACAAGAAGCTCGAGGAATGCACGATGCTATGCATTGGATCCCTGAACATTGGCAAGCTCCCGCGAGATGGTCTGCTCCAGGGTGTTACAATACATAGTGTCCAGAAATTGACATCGTGGTAGGTGACACAATGTGCTGGGGGGCTGAGGATCCCTTTATTTAGGATAGCCGGCCGGTGACCAGTGATATGCCGAAACGATCGATGTTGGGCCTTTGATAAATCACTGTACAGGTTCTAAATTATAGGAACCACCATCAACACCGGGGAAACATGACGTGCAAATGGTTCCAGTGTCACAGAACGAATTCTGAAATACAGTCTTTGCGTTTTCTGGCAGCCTAAACGTTGACACTACTTCATGTCGATAGAATCGATAGTTTCTGGCAATGTACCGGATGACTGGAAAATTGCAAGCCTTACTCCGCTATTTAAGAAGGGTGAAAGGCAGCAGGAAGGAAACTATAGACCTGTTAGCCAGACAACAGTAGTTGAGAAGTTGTTGGAATTGATTGATAAGGATGAGATTACGGAAAACCTGGAGGCACATGAAAAGATTGGCCAAAGCCAGCATGGAAAGGAAAATTCTGCCTGACAAACCAATGACAATTTTTTGAGGAAATTATAAGTAGGGTAGAAATAAGAGAAGCGGTAAACGTGGTGTATTTGGATTTTTTGAAAGCCTTTGACAAGGTGCCGCACATGTAGCTGCTTAGCACGATAAGAGCCCAAGGACTTACAGGGAAGTTACCAACATAGGCGGAGTACTGGCTGGTCGGCAGAAAATAGAGAGTAGGAATAACGCCATCTTATACTGACTGGCTGCCCGTAACCAGTGGAGTTCCACAGCGGTCGTTGTTGCGGCAGTTACTTTTTATGATGTATGTCAATGATTTGAACTACGGTATTAATGGATTTGTGGCTCAATTTGCCGATGATATAGGTGGAGGAGTGGGTAGTGCTGAGGAAACAGAGAGCCTGCAGAAACTCAAATAGCTTTGGAGAATGGGCAAAAAAGTGGCAAATGAAGTAAAATGTTGGAAAGTGTATGATTATACACTTCGGTGGAAGAAATAAATGGGCAGTCTATCAGATGGGGAGAGCATTCAAAAGGCAGAGATGCAACGAGACTTGGGAGTCCATGTATAAGACACCCTACAGGGTAACCTCCAGGATGAATTGGTTGTGAAGAAGGCGAATCGAATGTTGGCATTCATTTCTAGATATATAGAATATAAGATAAGTGATATGATGTTGAGGCTCTATAATACACTCGTGAGACCACACTTGGAGTATTGTGTGCAATTTCGGGCTCCTAAATTTAGAAACGATATACTGACGTTGGGGAGGGTTCAGAGAAGATTCAGGAGAGTGATACCAGTAATGAGAGGGTTACCGTTTGAGGAACGTCTGGCAGCTCTTGGGCTGCATTCCCTGGAGTTCAGAAGAATGAGGGAGGATCTCATAAAAACATTCCAAATGTTAAAAAGCCTGAACAGATTAGATATGGCAAAGTTATTTCCCATGGTAGGGGAATCTAGGACAAGAGGGCACGGCTTCAGGATTGATGGACGTCCTTTTAGAACTGAGATGCGGAGAAATTTAGTCAGAGGGTGGTCAATCTGTGGAATTTGTTGCCACGAGCGGCTCTGGAAGCCTGGTCATTGGGTGCATTTAAGGCAGAATAGATAGGTTTTCGATTAGCCAGAGTATCAAAGGGTATGGGTTGAAAGCATGGAGCGGAGATCGCTGAATGAAGTAGATCAGCTCATGATTGAATGGCGGAGCAGACTCGTTGGGCGGAACGGCTTACTTCTGCTGTTTTATCTTATGCTCTTATGGTCTTATATCGCCACAGAGGAGGCTTTGATGCGAACTGTTAGAGTTTAGGAATTTATGCATGACATTGACACGCTGAACACCGAAAGATTAAAAACAAAACTTGAAATTTTAGTAACCAAAGAGTCAAAAAAACAACAAAACCGTAGAAATTACACATTCCTGTTTAATTCGAAATAACTCGGCTGAAACGTCAATAGTCAAGGACCAGGTCGACCGAGACCGGAAGGGCTAACACTGCCACTTTAAATACTCTCCAGGGTACTAAGGAGTCCGTGTCCAGCTAATTAAAACCCCCGACTCGTGGCAAGACTACAGGTAACCATTGTGGCAAGAGGGAAAATTCGAAGGATACTGAATTGGACACCAGCAAAGTGTATACGGAAAACCCGGTGCATGAGATGCTCTGCGGTTTTTCCGGATGATGGCAGATTGTTTAGTGGATTGAATGAGCAAGCCTTGGAAAACCTATGGACAACAACTGAAATACTGAAAAGGAAAGGAAAGTGACAGAGTCAGACTGGTAATAAAATCTTCAGCAAATTTAGACCAGGGGTGTGAAGGACAAAGGAGAGGAACGGGTTCTGCTCCGCACGACATTCTTCCAGTTTCCGACAGTCGGCAGTGTAAGTCGACTTTGATTGGATCAACAAAAGTCACGGTTATCAAGGCGATAAGAGTTATGATCATCTAAATCAGAATGAGAACAAAGATCAGCAAGTAAATAGGTCAGTTTTACTAGGGACAGAATCCCTGTCCGCCACGGAATTAACCCAGTGAACTGTACACCCGGATGCCTTCTGTTCCATATTCTTTTCGCGGACAATTAAAGGATTCATCTCGAAAATGCGGCTCCCTGTCTGTGCATTGCCTTTAAAGTCTCCTGGTGAAATGAAGTATCTTTATTGTCATTGCATAGTACAATTTCTCATGCACCGATACAGCGAAAATGAGTTTGCAACCCTCGTACTCAATGTTATGAAACAACAAATAAAATAAATAAACAATAAATAAAATCAAGTAACCAACCAGTACAAGCAATGTCCAGCAGTACAAAAGTGCAACACAGATGCATGACAGCCATAAAACCAGTATTAAAAGTAGAAATATTTACTAATTTATGGATGATGCTCGATCAATTGGTTCAGAGCAATTATAGCTCTGCGGGAAAAAGCTATTCTTCAGTCTGAAAGTGCGGGCATAGAAAATCTTATAACGTCCGCCAGATGGAAGAAGTTCAAACAGATGATTGTGTGGGTGTGTATTGCTCTGACAAACGCTTGTAGCTTTCCTTAGGCAGCGTAAGCTGTAGGTGTCCTCCAGGGCTGGCAGCTGTGTCCCGATGTGTGCGCTAGAGACGACCCGTTGAAGTGCTTTCCTGTCAGCTGCTGTAGAACTGAGATACCACACAGAGATACAGTACGTTCAGGTACTCTCTACGGTGCAGCGGTAAAAGGTCACCAGCATCTGTTCAGGTAGACCAGCTTTCTTCAGCGTCCTGAGGGAAAAGACAAGCGCTGCTGTGCTTTCGTAACTATTGTTGTGGTGTTAGTGGACCATGTAAGGTCCTCTGAGATGTGTATTCCCAGAAATCGGAAACTGGACACTTCCTCCACTGTGTCTCCGTTAACATAGACTGGAGCGTTCTTCTCATCCCGTGACTTCCCAAAGCTGATAATAAGCTCCTTAGTCTTTGCTGTATTAAGAGACAGGTTGTTCTCTGAGCACCAGATCACTAAGTTCTGTACTTCCGCTCTGTACGCTGATTCGTCGCTGTTGGAGATCAACCCGATCACTGTTGTGTCGTCTGTGAATTTGACAATAGTGTTGGAGTTAAATGCAGGTACACAGTCGTAAGTGAAGAGGGAAAGTGTATGGAACTCAATACACAACCTTGTGGTGTACCAGTGTTCAGGATATTAGTGGAGAACAGGCGAGGGTCCCGTCTCACTGCCTGCGGACGCTCTGACAAGAAATTCAGGACCCAGTTGCAGAATGATGAGCTGAGTTTGATCTCCATGAGTTTGGAGATGAGCTTGCTGGGGATGACGGTATTAAAAGCTGACAGAAATCTCACAGAAGTAGAAGTACCACTTGTCCACCGTTACCTGCATAGATCGTCCAAATAAAAAAAACACAGAAAAAATGACACAATCTCTGCCTCAGTCCTAATGTCCTTAATGTAATCAAAAGTCCTTCTTTCCATAACGTACCACGTGCTTCCAGATTAGCTTATTATCCATCCTGGAAATATTACCACTGATGCAGAATCTATCGTCAGTCTACCCTTCCGAAGTCCATTTTGATAAAACGGTATATCACTTCTATTTTCAGAAATATAATGCAAAAGCTCGATTATCAGACATTCTCTAAACGTATATCAATGGGACATTAGCGAAATAGGCATATAACTGGAAGAATCAAACGGGGACATCCCAGCGGAGGCCTAACCTACAAGTACGATTTATACAATTTAATAACACCTCAAGAGAGTTATCTAATAATAAAATATCATTTATAATCCATTCCTGGGCACGCCTGACTTGCACTATTGATAGCCTTCTTAAAGTCACACAAAGCAAATTCTACATTAGTGATATATTCATTGCTACATGTGACTTCCAACCCCTTATCCACACACAGTTTAAATTTTTTCACTTAAATTATCTTGAAAATGAATCGCAGAAAGTGACCCTTCTACTGTGTCAGTATACCCTATTTCAGTAACAATATTGTTACCCTCATGAATCGATACTGGAACGTTATTATCCCAGCAAACACATTCCCCACCCTCTTTGTCTTAATCATTCCCCAAAAATATCTAAGTCGACTTTCTGTTCTAATGTTATCACAATATAACCTTCAGTAAGCCTTATTTGCAACATTTATGACTTCCCTCAGCGCGGACTGTTCCTTTTACTACTTATAAGGTCACTCAGAAACTGATATTCGTAACTTTCCAAAACGCCCTAGTGATCTCCCTAATTGCCTCTGCACACTTCTCAATCCAGCATGATGCAGATCTTCTCCTATTAATCTCAATTTACCTGAATCACTTAAAATGCAGTTTGATAAATAGAGTGGCATAACTTCACATAAATCTCAAACTTGAGTCCGAACAGACGTTCATCAAGTAAAAGCTGAATCTTCTCCCAATTTGCTTTACCAAAAATCCACCTGCAAAAACGGCTTACAGTCTTCGATACAAATGCATATCCAAACTCATAACGATGGGTCAATGCTCACTCAACAACCTTCTCACTCCAGACAAATTATTTGAAACCAAAGTTAAATCTACAGCAGTTCCAGAACGATAATGAACATTACATCTCGTGGCGACAAGCAGGTTTCCTGAATACATACAGTATCAGGAATAAAAGAACAAATCTGAAATAAACTTCTTAAAATATTGACCATCAGAAAACAGGCTTTTCGCATTTCACTGCCATATTTGAATTCCATTATGTGTCTTCACAAGTAGACTGGGATACAAATACTCCACACATCACAGCTTCGTTCATAGCTTCCAACGTAACACGAGTTGTAACAAAATACTCCTCTGCGCTTCCACCTTAATGTAAATTTCCTCAGTGGGGCTAGATGATTGGGCAGTACAATTAACCACATCCGTTATAAAGATCAGAAATGTGTAAAGCATCTTCAGTAAGAGATCTCTGTTACCGACATATATCCACTGGCTTCACAGTCTGTACTATGACTGGTAGCACATCATCAATATTCGGACATCCTTGCCCAAGGCCCTTCTCCATGACTGATATTCATATTATCTAATTATCATGTCAATTGTAAATAGACAGACACGCCTCAGCCGGTAAGAGCAGGGCGCACAGGTTGTTGGAAAAGTGCCCCATGGTCAGCCTCTCCTCTTCTGTTGGTGCCACTCCAACTGAACGTCGGAGCTCAGCGAGTTGCTGTTGTTGGTTCCAGCCGGACTCTCTTCCTTTTTCTCGCACGGTGTGTCTGAGATGTGAGGAAATGTTCTGAGACAGGCAGTGAGCGAGGAGGCGAGACCTAAACACTACTTTTGCCAAACGACCCCACCTTCCAGCCGGCTGACCACTTTGCGCTGCTTCGGTCCAGCACCACACTACCCCCCCCCCCCCACCCCGCCCACACACCTTCATGCTCTGACTTATTCTCCTTTTATCACCTCTGATTAAGAGTTTTGGCATGAAACATCGACGATTTCGTCTTTTCCATAGATGTTGTCTGGGGTGCTGAGATCCTCTAGCGATTTTGTGTGTTGCTTGAAGTGCTTCAGGTTTTTACTTCTTGCACAAATAACCTACGTGTGTAATGGGAATATAATTGTACACAGTATTGTACGGATAGTCACAATAAAGTTCAAACAAGTGTGTGAGTTTATTTTCACTGTTATACCCAGTAAATATTCTTGTAAATAAAATATACCTTTGACCTCCTCCCTACCCACTGCACCTCAGTCCTTAACCTCTTAAATGCACTCAGCGTTTCTGTCTCTTCTGCAGAAGTAGTTTAACTGTAATTGACAATTTTCCGCGTTCTTTTCTTAAGTGTTAACCGTTTGAAAAAGTTGAAGATTGTTAAATATTCTACAATATTCATGCTGTTGTATGATCTGTCATTTCTTGGCTACCGATAATCGTGTATTAGCAGCATTTACAAAGAATTCACTGAAATAGATACTCATCTAATCGAAACATTAGGACAGGCTTCGTTTTCAATTTTAGAATCTTTTTATTGTTACGTAATCTTCAACAGCTATAAAATGATGCAAAACTTCAACAGATTAATATGTATATAATTAATAAAGCTGAAGAAAAAAAACTGACAGTAAAATATAAATATTGAAATATATGTATATAAGGTAAAAAAAGAAACCCATCTAACTAGGGGAAAAAAATCTAAGTAGAAAAAAAAGAGAAAGAAAAAAATGAATCAACCCCCCCCCCACTCCTGATCACCTAAATATTAAAAAAGTCGTCAACCGCCATTTCATATATATAAATATATAAATTGGAAGTAAGCCATATAACTTAATTCAAATTAAATGATTATATTTGGCAAAAGAACCCCCATCTTCTCTCAAAATCAAATTTAGGATCAAAAGTTCTACTAATTTTTTTCCAAACTAAGACATAACATTACTTGAGAAAACCATTCAATTAATGTACGGGAAGAAATAACTTTCCATTATAATAAAATAGCCCTTCTTGCCAGTAGTGTAACAATTACATGTTGATCTAAAGATGAGATACCCTGAATATGATGCGGAAATATTCCAAATAGAACAGTCAAACTAATAGGTTGTAAATTAATTTTCAAAGCTTTAGGAATTGTGGAAAATAAAGATCTCCAAAACGATTTTAACGAAGAGCATGACCAGAACATATGTGACAAAGTCATCAATCGACCATCACAAAATAAATTTGTAAAAGAATGGATTCCTTTATTTTTCCGTAGAAGAAAAATATGGTCAGTTGTTTACGGTTTAAATGAAAAGTTTCGATATAAAAAACTAGACAACGCAAATATTTTAAAATTTAATAACAATCCGAAACTGAACCCAAATCCGTAGGGATTGTTTAATAACCGGATAGAGATATAAATTTGGAATTTTAGAGAGCTGTAAATGTAGTGGAGCTCCTAAAATTGAAGTTAAATGAAATTGTTTAACAGCTTTTAATTCCAAATCAACACATAATGGTTTTTGGTTCTTATCAACACAATATAACCAAAAACATAATTGTCTAATATTCACAGCCCAATAATACAGTCTTAAATTAGGAAGTGCAAGTCCACCATCTTTTTTAAATTTTTGTAAACGATGCTTATTAATTTTTGGTCTCTTATTGTTCCAAATAAAAGAAGAAATAAGAGAGTCCATTTGATCAAAATTCTTTTAGTTAAAAAATTATGTTTTGGAAAATACATAAAAATCTAGGTAAAAATAATCATTTTCACAGCACGAATACGACCTACTAAAGAATACTAAGTGGATTCCATCTAGAAAATAATTGTTTCATTGAGTCCATTAAAGGAACTATATTCGCTTTATACAGATCTTTATATTTTTTAGTAGTTATGATACCTAAATATCTAAATTTATTAACAATTCTAAAAGGAATATCATTATATATGCTAACATGGACATTTAATGGTAACAACTCACATTTATCAAGTTTAATTTATACCCTAAATATTTACCAAAATCTTTAAGTGTTTCCAAAAGATTTGGAATTGATTCCTCAAGATTTGAAATAAAAACCAAAAGATCATCTGTATAATGAGAAATCTTATCTAAGGTTCCATTCATACAAATACCACGAATACTTTTAGATTCTCGTAATGTTATTGCTAAAGACTCCAATACAAGATTAAATAATAAAGGACTTAATGGACATCCCTCTCTAATGCCACGAGAAAGAGAGAAAAGAGAAGACCTGCATTTATTAGAAATGACAGGGGAAATAAGATTCTTGTAAATCATCTGAATCCATCTATTGAAATTATTACCAAAACCAATATTTTCTAATTTTTTTTTAAATGGCCACTCAACTCTATCAAATGAATTTTCTGCACCGAGAGAGGTAACACATTGAGGTTGCTTAGATAATGATAAATATATAATGTTCATCAATCTCCGAACGTTGGAGAAAGAATAACGCCTTTAATAAAGCCCTTTTGATCCATAGATATTATTTTAGTTAATGATTTTCCAAGCGATTAGTCATTATTTTAGAGAGAGTTTTGCATCCGCATTTAATAGCGAAATATGTCTATGTGATGAAGATTCAACAGGATCTTTATCTTTTTAAGAATTAAGGAAATATATGCTTCACAAAAAGAAGGTAAATTACCCTTCTCAAAGTATTCATGAAATATTTCCAGAAGATTTTTTTGTAAAATCCCACTGAATAACGATCAAGTCCAGGAGCCTTACCTGATTGCATTGATAAAATGTTTTTCTGAATTTCGTGTTCGGTAACTGGAGCATCAAGCATCTGTTGACCTTCAGGAGAATTTTTTGGAAATTTAATCTTATGTAAAAAAAACCCTCATTTTGGAAGAATCTGCAGGAAATTGAGATCAATAAAGATCAGAGTAAAAATCTTGAAATCCTAATGTCCTATAATTAATTACTATATCTCTATTATTTTTACGCATCTTTAAAATTTGTCTTTTAGCTCTAGCTGTTCTTGATTGTGAAGCACAGAGCTTATTATTTTTATCACAAAAAATATAAAATTGACTTTTGAATTTATGCAACTATCCTTCAAAAGGATTTCTTAGTAATACATTATACTGTGATTGTAATGCTACTCTTCTTTTAAATGAAACAACATTTGGAGAGATTGCATTGATGTTATCTAATTCTTTAATTTGTTTAAAGATTTTATCTAATTCTATTCTTGCTTGTGTCTTCAGTTTAGCTATATACAAAATAATTTGTCCGCGTAGATAAGCTTTTAATGTATCCCAAATTACTAAATTAGAGACGTTTCCTATATAACCATATAACCAGTCTTATAACATATAGCCATATAACAATCACAGCACGGAAACAGGCCATTCCGGCCCTCCGAGTCCGTGCCGAACTCTTAATCTCACCTAGTCCCACCTACCCGCACTCAGCCCATAACCCTCCACTTCTTTCCTGTCCATATACCTATCCAATTTTACCTTAAATGACACAACTGAACTGGCCTCTACTACTTCTACAGGAAGCTCATTCCACACAGCTATCACTCTCTGAGTAAAGAAATACCCCCTCGTGTTTCCCTTAAACTGTTGCCCCTAACTCTCAAATCATGTCCTCTCGTTTGAATCTCCCCTACTCTCAATGGAAACAGCCTATTCACGTAAACTCTATCTATCCCTCTCAAAATTTTAAATACCTCGATCAAATCCCCCCTCAACCTTCTACGCTCCAATGAATAGAGACCTAACTTGTTCAACATTTCTCTGTAACTTAAGTGCTGAAACCCAGGTAACATCCTAGTAAATCGTCTCTGCACACTCTCTCATTTATTGAAATCTTTCCTATAATTCGGTGACCAGAACTGTACACAATATTCCAAATTTGGCCTTACCAATGCCTTGTACAATTTTATCATTACATCCCAACTTCTGTACTCAATGCACTGATTTATAAAGGCCAGCGTTCCAAAAGCCTTCTTCACCACCCTATCTACATGAGACTCCACCTTCAGGGAACTATGCACTGTTATTCCTAGATCTCTCTGTTCCACTGCATTCTTCAATGCCCTACCATTTACCCTGTATGTTCTATTTGGATTATTCCTGCCAAAATGTAGAAACTCACACTTCTCAGCATTAAACTCCATCTGCCAACGTTCAGCCAATTCTTCTATCCGGCATAAATCTCCCTGCAAGTTTTGAAAACCCAGCTCATTATCCACAACACCTCCTACCTTAGTATCATCGGCATACTTACAAATCCAATTTACCACCCCATCATCCAGATCATTTATGTATATTACAAACAACATTGGGCCCAAAGCAGATGCCTGAGGCACCCCGCTAGTCACCGGCCTCCATCCCGATAAACAATTATCCACCACTACTCTCTGGCATCTCCCATCTAGCCACTGTTGAATCCATTTTATTACTCCTGCATTAATACCTAACGACTGAACCTTCTTAACTAACCTTCCATGTGGAACTTTGTCAAAGGCCTTTCTGAAGTCCATATAGACTACATCCACTGCCTTACCCTCGTCAACATTCCTCGTAACTTCTTCAAAAAATTCAATAAGGTTTGTTAAACTTGACCTTCCACGCACAAGTCAATGCTGGCTACTCCTAATCAGATCCTATCTATCCAGATAATTATAAAAACTATCTCTAAGAATACGTTCCATTAATTTACCCACCACTGATGTCAAACTAACAGGTCTATAATTGCCAGGCTTACTTCTAAAACCCTTTTTAAACAATGGAACCACATGAGAAATACGCCAATATTCCCGCACAATCCCCGTTTCTAATGACATCTGAAAGATCTCCGTCAGAGCTCCTGCTATCTCTACACAAACTTCCCTCAAGGTCCTGGGGAATATCCTGTCAGGATCCGGAGATTTATCCACTTTTAAATTTCTTAAAAGCGCCAGTACTTCCACCTCTTTAATTGTCATAGGTTCCATAACTTCCTTACTTGTTTCCCACACCTTACCCAATTCAATATCCTTCTCCTTAGTGAATACCGAAGAGAAGAAATCGTTCAAAATCTCTTCCATCTCCCTCGGCTCCACACATAGCTGACCACCCTGATTCTCTAAGGGACCAATACTATCCCTCACTATCCTCTTGCTTTTAATATAACTGTAGAAACCTTTCGGATTTACTTCCACCTTATTTGCCAAACCAAACTCCTATCTTCTTATATTATTAAAAAGAAAAAAAAAACTCTTTTATCTGAGCTTCGACAAACTCAACAAATTCCGAAATTTGTAATAAAAGTTCTGGAAAACGCCAAAATGGTCTGGTAGAAACAACATCTTTCAGTACAAATATTAAGTTTAAAGGAGCATGATCAGAAACAGCAATCGCATCATACTCACATTTCTGAACATTGAATAAAAGTCGAGGGTCAACTATAAAATAGTCGATTCTCGAATATTTATTTTAAACATGTCAGGAAAAAGGGTATTCTGTATCACTAGGGTGCATATGCCTCCAGAACTCAATTAAACCGTAATCAATTAAAAAGTAATAAGTGATGTAGAACGATTAGGGAGTTGATATTCGGATGATGACATATCCATTAAAAGATTTAGACAAGCATTAAAATCACCACCCATTAATAACATATATTCATTTAAATCAGGTAATAGAGCAAAAACAGTTTTAAAAAAATCAGGGATCATCAACAGTTGGTCCATTTTCCTATTACAAATTATTCTTTCAACAATCAAAAATCTACCATTAATATCAGCTATAATATCCTTTTGATTAAAAGGAATACTGGAATCAATAGTAATAGAGACACCTCTAGTATTACTCTGGGAGTTTGCGTGAAACTGAGGACCATCCAATATTTAAAAAATCGATTTTTATCACATAACCTGATATGCATCTCTAGAGCAAAGACTATATCAGGCTGGAATCGGTTAATAACTTTAAATGTTTTCTTACGCTTAATAGGATGATTCCAATCGCGAACATTCCAAGTTAAAACATTTAACTCTTTAGATATCACCATGGAACTTTGTATCTAAAAACAATAGTTAGACTCATGTCAGGATAGTGTAGTCGAAAATGGCGGAGATGAACAACAAAAAAAATAATTGGCGTATGCTCTGGGATTCCATAATGGGGGGGGGGGAGCATCCCACCCAAACTACAAAGCCCAGAAACAAGTCAATATCAATCGACGCAAGCCCCAAGAAAAGCATAGGTGCCAATCCAAGCTCCGCCTACCTAAGTTAAAAAAAAGAAAAAAAATCCCTGTCTCCCTCTACCGAACATAAAACCCATTAGAGTCTCAATATAATTAACTTGGAAGAAAAGTGTTTTTCTTGTAAAACAAAACGACCTTCAGTTTGAAAGTAACCTTCACAACATTAGATAAGGGAAGAAACACACATCCAAAATAATTCTTTAAATAGTTGCACAAAAAAAATCAATCGCCATCTTTAAATTGTCCCAACTATCTTTAGAACATAAGGAAATCCAAATAATTATTGAAAAGTTCCTTACAGAAGCATACGAAACAAAAAAAAAAAACAATTAATTAAGTTAAATCTGCAGAAAAAAATTCTAAATGGTTCAAACTTATTACAGTCTATCAACAGTTCTCCCTCTATGTCTTCTGAAATTGAAGCCATCCAAACGAGTCTATTTCAGAGATAAAAATGCATTTTGGGGTAAAGACTACTGTAACCATCAAATCTTCCAATCTCATCACTCTTTACACCCGAGACAATCAAGACATTATAAATCATTCAATCTTCAGGCTTCAGACTCGTCATCGGATGCGGCGGATAAAGATTTAATAAAATCCAATGCTTCGACTGGATCATCAAAAATATGAAAGCAAGACATTTTGACAAAAAGCCTTAATTTCGCTGGATACTGAAGCAGTGGAAAGAGCTTTTTTTCATACACTAATTTCATAAACGATGTAAATCTACCACGCTTCTTAACCATTTCGCGTGGAAAATCTTCAAAAAGCGGATGGCCGAATCCTGATACTGAAACTGATTGTATGTCCATAAAGTGACCCTCGTATAGGATGTCTGCACATAAGGTGATAGACAGTAAATTACAGAGTAGAGGTGTTCGCAGGTGTGGAAGGGTGGGTTAGTGGGTAGAGATATCCATCAGCCTTACTGCTTGGGAAAAATAGATGTCCCAGAGGCTGGTAGTCCAGGTGAGGACGCTGCGTATTCTACCCCCGGAGGGGAGTGGGACAAACAGTCCATGAGCGGGATGTGTGGAGATAAATTATGAAAATCAGGTTGGTGCTTAATCTCGAGAGCGGTAATCTGGAAAATAGCAATGAGATGTTTTTAGAATAGAATTACACAGAAAAGGGAATTTTCAACCAGTTTCCCAGACAGTCAACATCAAGCTACAATCTTGGATACAGTTCCTGGCTAGAACAATGCTCCCAACCTAGGAGTCGAACGCAATTCTTCTGATTCAGTTATCTATATCGACACCTAAGTCATTAACATACCTGACAAACAATAACGGGCCTAACACCAAACCCTTCTGTAGACTTAGCAGAGTCAAAGATAATCTATCGACTCTCTGCTATTCCAGAAAAGAACGTTCATCAATCCGTCCACAAATCGGGTCTAAATACGGTTGGGTGCATAACTTTTTTTATTAGAAAGTTCCCTTGAATAGTACTCTCGAACTCTTTTATATGCTTAGAAGAACATACATACAACACTTTTTGATGCATTTCATCTGGTGATACTGTGATTTTCGTCATTCAAATGACTTGAAATGATTGAAACAAGCGACAGAAGAAATGATCCTATCTTCTCCGTCAATAAATTGTACCCTATTCCATCTGCCGTGCTGATGCCCCTCCCCCCTCAATATCAGAAGCGAATGTGCTCCGCTGAATGGGACAAAATAAATCTGGTTGAAGTTGATCGTCCATGTTGATTGTTCAGCATGATTGTCTACTTTAGAAACCACACTGATCAGAAAAGGTCATATTTCAGCAGCTGACGTCAGATGTTTTAGGAAGCACATTGGTCACGTACATATTATCTTTTGTCTAAAAGTTCATAACTTGTAACATCCTTTGGGGATGAATACGAGTTCATGGCACGGTGACAGAGTGAGAAAAACACTTTAATGTAACTGTGTAGCTGGTTGTCCCTCATGCGAATGATGTCATAATCATTCTAATTGCCTCAGTGGAATTACTCTCAACTTCATATAACCCTGTAAAACCTGCCAGCAGTACAAATCAACAGTCGGAACGTTCCGTGCAACTGAACGCTGCTTCTGACAGAATATGGGATATCCAGCAATATTCTACATCGTGGGCATTTTCTATCCTACAATTGTTGCGATCGGTATCCCCGGTAAGATACTGGAACTGGTCACTAAATGTATGGTGCTGTCGTCATCTTGATTTTTGTTCGGCCGCACTGTTTGGAGTTTTACTGAGCACAGAATCTACCTTCGTCAGAAATGTGTTACCAGAATTGAGGATTCAAGCATCTGATAGTTTTGTTATTCAGCTTCCATATTGTTTCTATGTGATGCTTTTTGTTGCTTTTGACAATGACATTGGTGCCGCTATTGTCATAGTTCTATAGTTTCACCGTGCTCAGCTTTCTGATCCTACAGTGGTCGCATCTCCAGATCAGAAGCATTTTCAACCGACCGGCCAGTCGAATATCGACATACAGGTCTGTTCTTGCATAAAAAGGTAAATTATAACTTATGCATTACATCTCACGATTTCGCGACAAATACACCTTTCAGCTATTTCACCTCAAATAATGAAAATGGTGTTGTTTAGGGAGCGATCGTCCTTCACCGGTGCGTGAGTCGTGGAGATCAGATTTCCGGTTTTAATCTGTCGGAAACTCGACAACCCAATGCTAATTCTGTCCATTATTGTCCAGCCGGTCTGCACGGACAGAGTCCGCACAAACTGAATTTCTGCTTTTCACCTCCAAACAAAATCATACCCTGAGTAGCATTGGATAAATTGTGCATTCAGGCATTTGTAGCTAACGATAGTTCTTTATTGATTTTTTTTCTCTCTCTCCAAATTTCTTGTAGTTAATTTAACGGCCATTGTGATCCTATCTCGGGGAAAATGCGGACTCTCCAAATGCATCACCCGTTACCTGGTTGGAATGGCAACAGCGGATATGATGGTGGTAATAGTTTTCGCTTTAGTGGAACAGACCAACAATATCTACATTTATTCCAGATCCCTGCTCATCACTCCTGTATGTGCAGTAACACTTATATTTTTTCTTGTGACGAGGGACTGTTCTGTTTGGTTTACGGTCAGTTTTACCGTCGATCGTTTCATCGCAATATGTTGTCGAAAGCTCGGGGAACGATACTGCACTGAGAGAACAGCAACGGTGGTTATGGTGACCGTGGTTATAGTGAGTTGCGGGAGAAATGCCCCGTTTTACCTTGTTGTTGAACCTTACGTCATCATTGACAACATACCGTGGCGTTGCGCCCTCACACATGAATACGCTACTTCACCCGTGTGGAAAGGAATGGAATTAGTAGCTGGCATTTTAACACCATTACTACCAATCGGCTTAATTCTTGTCTTCAATGGGTTAACAGTAAGACATATAATTATGGCAAATAGGGTCCGCAAAGGGCTTCGGAAGAGCAGCGATAAACAGAAAGATACCGAGTTGGAAAACCGCAGAAAATCGATGATTTTATTGTTTGCAATTTCAGCTAATTTCATATTATTTTGGATGCCGTATACAGCTCATTCCCTGCAATGGCAAGTGGAAAATTACTATTACCTGGACAGATATTTGAGTTCCCCGGTATATATACTACAGCAATTTGGGTACATGTTGCAAACTCTCAGTGTATGTAGCAATACTTGTATCTATACACTGACACAGAGGAAATTCAGACAAGAGCTGAAGGATGGAATGAAGTATGTTTTTACGTTAAATGTCCATCTGTGCAGATAACGTCCACTCCAATTGTAATTCAGCTGAGTTTTAGAATAAAACAGTTTTTAAAAAACAGTTTCTTAAGTTCAAACAATCATATGCCTGACTATCCGGAAATGTGTAAATTCCAAACTATCACAGAGACTTGCCAATCATCCTGGAAGCATTACCACAGCATAAAAGCCAAGACGAACTGGCTAAGGGACAGTTTCATCCACCAGGTCACCAAACTGATTAACTCGCGCTAATTTGAGTGTCTTTCTATGTTATATTGACTGTTCTATTTATTATAAATTCTTATAAATTACTAAGATTGCACATTGAACATTTAGACGGGCATGCAACCTTAAAATTTTTATTCCTCGCGTATCTGAAGAATGTAAGAAATAAAGTCAATTCAATCACAAGGCGAGGAATGACTTCCGGACTTTTCGGGGTTCAGATGTTTCAACGTGCTCATAGTCGGGTAAGAGAGAGTAAAGGGAAATCCTTTGAAACACAGTGAGAGTATGACAGTATCACAGTTGCAAAAAGGGAGGACATTGTTGTGGGATTGTATGGTAATAGACTGTGAGAAAAATTCAGAAGTAGGAAGGGAACAAACACACGTTTGAGAGTATTCTGTACAGAGCTCCCATCACCAAAACGAAAACAACACAGAGACAGTGACGGATCCGGAGATAGAATTTGCACAGCTGCTTATATTAACACGGCTGTTGTCACAGGAAACTTAAACTTCACTGATATTCATCGGCAATTCCTCTGTTTAAAATATTTAGATGTGACGGAATTTCTCAGTTGTGTACAGGAAGGAGACACGGCACAAGTAGTGCGCAGGCGGACTAGTGAACAGTCCATATTGTGCTAATAGTAGAAAGTGTAATGGGTCGGATAACTAATCTCTCCACGTGTCAGCATTTCAGAACGATCGAGCACAGCTATTCGACATACCTTACACTGGGATATCAGCAGACAATATGGAATGTACTTAATTGATACTATTGGGTAGGTAGGTTTTAGACGATATTAGGGAAGCGGTTAGTTACTTCAAATGCATAACAGAAATATTGAGGTTGTTAATGCAGCACGAGATTGGGGTTCAGCATTGGCCTCTTTCACTGAGGCGGGGATCTGATAGCCCCGTAATGTAACCCTGGTTGATGAGAGATATGGAACACCTCTTCAAGTAGAAGAAAGAAATATACTTAAAGTGTTGGAAGAAAGGATCAAGCAGGGCTATAGAAAACCACACAGTAACCAGGAGGGATTTAACAATAGACTTAGAAGAATTAAAAGGGGTCATGAGAAGGCATGGGAGAGCACATTAATGTAGGTGAAAAACAGGAAGGTAACGAGAGACAGTGTGGGAGAGATAAGAGATAAAAGAGTAAACGTGTCTGCAGTTCACGGAGGCAGTGAAATTCCTTGCTGATACTTTGCTTCGGTATTCACCAGTGAGTGAGAGTTTGATGAATTTGGATACAGTGAAAACAGGCAGGTGTGGTGAGTCATGCAGACGCTTAGAATTACGAGCTGGAAACGGGGAATACATGAATATAAACCATTTTCCGGTGCTATAAGGTATGCAATCCAGGTAATTAGAGAAAGCGAGCGGAGATATTGCTGGGATTTTGGACATGACATTTGCGTCATCACTGGCCACAAAGTAGTGCGGGACGATTAGAGAATGGCAAATTTTACTTCTTTGTTCAAGAAAGAACAAACAAATAGGGATAGTCTTGAGAATTACAGGCCAATGAGTCTTCGGTCAGTAGAGGGCATGGTATTGGAGAGGTTCTTAGAGACGGAATTAATGGAGAACCATATTCTGGTTGGGGATAGTCAGCATGGATTGGTGTCCCTTATGAGCCAGAATAAATTCCATGAAACATTGAAAAATAAGCCGAGGAAGCAGAAAAGTCGATGTGGGGTATATTAATTGTGTAAGCTATTAGACTGAGTTCCCGATGGTGCAGACTTTAAGAAAGTCACGTAGCCTGGAATCTCGTGAAACCTGGCTGCATAGATTCGGAACTGGTGATCCAACGGAAGGCTGAAGAGGCAGTGGATGGAGTGTATTCTGCATGGAGGACAGTGACTAGTGATGTTCTGCGAGGAAGGTATAACCTTTAGTACGCTTTACAAATATATGTAGATTCTGCTATTATTGTGTTCTGAGAAACAGGCTTTAATTTGATCATCCTGCAGGATTGGATAATTTACTGAGTTAGGGCTGATTTTGAAAGCAAATTACTGAATTCGGACTGAAACTGCAAACTATCTAAACTGAAATCACATATACTTATTATGGGACTGAAACTGCAAGCCATCTAAATTGAAATCACGTTTACCTATTACAGGACAGATACTACGATTACATCAAAACATCTTTTTCCCAATGAAACCCTGCAACTCAAGATCAGTATTTCAAAATATTCAGCGGTAGCCTTTGTTGCGTTCCAAATGAACCAGCCTCCCAGAAAGCGAATTTCAAATTGCCAATTCAAGTACACAATGAATTTGTCTTATGTGAATTTTCCTTTGAACAGCGGATTTATCGTATCCGGAATAGATACACTCATATCTCGATCTATTTAACGTTGATTTCACATGGCTAGTGTGGAATACGTGTCTCCCTCTGAAATCAATCCCACAGCAAACAAACACAAGAACGCATTCGAAATCGGCTGGTAAGGTGAAACAAATTCTAAGCTGCAACGTTTCTTCCTTCAGCTCTGTCGCTGGTAACTGGCGTATATGCAATAAACAGTTATTTCCTAGAGTAAAAGTCCTTATAAAATATTCAAAAAAAACCCAAAGGGAAACCAGATGTGGGGGACTGAGGCCCCCATGCAATAAAACTTTATACAATTTCGGAAAAAGAAGCAGTCTCTGATATTCACATGTTCCTGCACATTTATTTCAAACAATGAAGCATACATTTGCAGACAGTGAGATCCTCCTGTGAATGAACAGAAGGCAGTCGTGTGATTGTTAGAATTACATTGAAAGGATGTTTGAATTAATCTTTTCAAATCTCTGTTTCTTTTTAAACTGAATTCACAAATTTTCAGTCCTTTTGAAATATTTTACATTCTCAATGCATTCGCACTTTAAACTATCGCAGAACCTTTTAAGTGTTCAGCAGTGAACAAATAATCTATAATTAGAAACATACAACACATACAACGACGTCACCAAATCTCCAACGAATTAAACATTTTCTCACCTCCGATCACTGACCAAAGATAGGATTGAGATTAAATCAACGATTTGTTGTACGTTATCAGGTTTAATGATCCCCATCACCACCGATAAAGTAACAAACTTGTAAACTGTACAGTCGCATTTATCACACGACTCCCCGCCCCCCCCCCCCCGCCCACCTCAATCCGGAACTATGGTCTTCACTGCCTTATTGATGGAGTGACGGTATATTCCTTTAGTATGTAACCTCCCTTATAATCGGAGGGAGGAGTTTAGGATGATGGCGGAGAATCGTTTGCTAGCGTCTGCTGACTCAGCTCTATTTATATCTTTAATATCTCTTTTTCTTACCTTTCTGAGTTCGTTTGAAGGCTGTGACCTGGAGTTAGTCGTTATAGGAACATATAAAACTCTGAAAGGTATGGATAAGATAGAGGCAGGAAAATTGTTTCCTCTGGTAGATGAAATCTGAACTAGGAGACATAGTTTCAAGATACGGCAAAGCAGATTTTGGGCGGAAGTGAAGAGGAACTGCTTTCACCAGGGAGTGGTGAATCTGCAGAATTCTCTGCCCAATGAATCAGTGCCGGCTACCGCTGGAAATATATTTAAGACAAGGTCGTATAGATTTTTGGAAAGTTGGGGAATTAGGGGTTAAGCAGAATAGTCAGATAGGTGGAGATGAGTCCATGGTCAGATTGGTCATGAACTTATTAAATGGTAGAGCAGGCTCGATGGGCCAAATGGCCTACGCCTGCTCCTATTTCTTAAGTTCTTCTGTTTTTATGCTTGCCGCTCGTATATTGACATTTCGTTGGCACGTCTTGCGGATTCCTCTGCTAATACCCATATTTAAATTGACGGATTCTTTAATTCTTCACTTAGTCGTCTCTCCTTGTATTTTATCCTTGTACCGTGGGATTACGCTGCTCTCTGGTGATCAGTTGCCTGTAACAGCTCTCTATGATTATCCGCCGGCAGTAATGGCCCAATATCATAATTAATATCTCTGCCGCTCTTTCCTTCCATTGTGACTTCTGTCTGGTCTCAAATGGGGAAGAGTGTCGGAGTAGTGACAAGAGTACATAATGGAAAACATGATTGCTTCATCTAATCTGTCCGTTTGACCTTCATTTTGCTTCCTCAATTCTACCTCAATGAAGCATCCTTTTGCTCTGGTTTTGTTTAAGTTCCTTGCCTCACATCGTCCCATGGGTAATCATCCAAATCGTTATCACAGCGTCTTTTATTTTCCTTCATACATCCATGTCCAGCGATATCTCCACACTGAGGAGATATCAATCAGGGTAGAACTTTGATTACGGATGCTGTTGGGCCTTTCGAAGCAAGCAATAATTTCACTGTTAATCTAGAAGTTTTCTCAATACAACAATAAATTAAATTTCATAAAGGCAAATGTGTGCAGATGCAGCTAGGATTTCAGAAGGTAAACTGAAAGGAACAGCTTGACATTGAGTCAATTGCGGAACAATGAGGTCGATTTAAAAAGGTCAATCACGCACTGCAGGAAGCTTTCAAACCCAAGGTCGTGAGATGCATAAGAAAAACAATAGATTATTCTTGGAAATTCAGAGTAAAATGTATTATCAAAGTACGTAAAACATACAACCTGAGATCCCTTTTGTCCACAGGCATATTTGGAAATCTATACACGAGAATATAGATGAATAAATATATAGGTAAAATATTGAAGAAAAGACAGCAATAAAAAGAACCGAGAAATGATAGTACTGATGTTAACCGTAAGGCATATGAAAATATGAGAGTAATGGTCGAGAGTTAAAGACGTATTTCAAAAATACTCTTTGAGAAGCTTGTTGCCGATAATGCTAAGATTGGCAGCGATAGATATTGACACTTATAATTGAGCAGTGAAATAAAGTTTAAGGAGGAAGTTTATTGTATTCGGAATAATAGTAGGGCTTTAAGCTATGCAGAGAAGGACATAGTGGATACTCTTAACTTATAGTTTGCAACCTTATTCAGCTGCGAATATCATAGCAATACGCCAGTGTGTAGAGATACAAAAGGATGTTTTAATAGTGACCAGCAATGTTAGAGTCTAATCAAGGACAGAGGGAGCAGTCAAACCAGTTCTCTTTGGATACATCCCCCCCTCTCCCCACACATTTTTTTTTTGTGAACTGATTCTTGCTCTATTGCTCTTGGATAACCTTGTCAGAAAAATTGATGCCGATACAAGAAGCTTCACGTAGTGTTCTGGTAAACCATTACTCAGACAAGCACCTATTTGTTATGGGAAGAGCGCGGACTCTGAACTGAATCTGGTTCTGGGACAATCTAATCAGAGGAATTGAATGTCGACACAAGGAACTTCAGGTAATGAGCTGCTAAATGAGACCATTCTCGGAGGAGCAGCTACTTATGATGTAAAATGTCGGACCTACCAAACAAGCAATCTGAAATCTCGTTAGACGCTGTCTGTGTTGCTGTATGTAATTGGTGTAGACTAGTCAGAGTTGAAAGACAAAATGCACAAGTCTGGAGTGGGACACTGCTGTTTGTAGCCCTGTACAATGATCAGTAAGAAGGTGATCCATGTTGGTCAGCTGACCTTGAGCCAATGGAATAGAGATCAACTGATGAGGAACACTATAAGAGTCAGGAACTCTAAATACGCTGGGGCGATAACTCTCCAGCAACCAGAAACCCACCACCGCGGATAAGGGCACGTGGAGATCGGGACCATGAGGAACGTCTGGGCAGCGTGATCATTTTTCTCTTCATTGACTGTTCAAGGAGGGTCGGGAATTCTAATAGGGTACACATAGGTCCATAGCTTGTGAACCCACGTGCTCTTCAGTTGGGAAAATATAAGTTACTTCGCTGTAAATACAGATCCACTCTGCCTCACTGATCATTATTACAAGGGGTGATACTTGTAATAGGATTGTCGTCCCTACCTGGTCTCGAGGATGAATCCCTTTGTTCAGCTGGTGACTCGAGTCGGACCGCGTGCGTGAGGTATAGAGAGAAATGATGCTAAACATGGTGAAGAATTCAGGTGTGTCTGCAAATCCAATGTATTTTTCTTGCTTTAATTAGATAGATAGATACTTTATTCATCCCCATGGGGAAATTCAACATTTTTTTACAATGTCCCATACACTTATTGTAGCAAAACTAATTACATACAATACTTAACTCAATATAAATATGATATGCATCTAAAATCACCCTCTCAAAAAGCATTAATAAATAGCTTTTAAAAAGTTCTTAAATAGTTTACTAAAATGCATTGAATGGTAACTTAAGCTCAGTCCTAACCCCGGCACTTTAACATATCTTACCACTGGCAGTTGAATTGTAAAGCCGAATGGCATTGGGGAGTAATGATCTCTTCATCCTGTCTGAGGAGCATTGCATCGATAGCAACCTGCCGCTGAAGCTGCTTCTCTGTCTCTGGATGGTGCTATGCAGAGGATGTTCAGGGTTTTCCATAATTGACCGTAGCCTACTCAGCGCCCTTCGCTCAGCCACCGATGTTAAACTCTCCAGTACTTTGCCCACGACAGAGCCCGCCTTCCTTACCAGCTTATTAAGACGTGAGGCGTCCCACTTCTTAATGCTGCCTCCCCAACACGCCACCACAAAGAAGAGGGCGCTCTCCACAACTGACCTATAGAACATCTTCAGCATCTCACTGCAGACATTGAATGACGCCAACCTTCTAAGGAAGTACAGTCGACTCTGTGCCTTCCTGCACAAGGCATCTGTGTTGGCAGTCCAGTCTAGCTTCTCGTCTAACTGTACTCCCAGATACTTGTAGGTCTTAACCTGCTCCACACATTCTCCATTAATGATCACTGGCTCCATATGAGCCTAGATCTCCTAAAGTCCACCACCATCTCCTTGGTCTAATTGGAGTGGATGCTTCCAGACATACCTGTTGGAGAAGGGGCCATAGAGAATGAGGAGTTTTTCCCTCACTCACCCTGTTTCTGAGCGGTAAACTGCTGGGAATGCATTGTGTATGGTCGGACTACGGGAAGCTGTCGACCAGGAAGTTTAAACAGTTACAAAAAAGAGTACTATTTGGCTGTTTAATTGCGAATTTGATAGTAATTACGACAAATTGCTAACTCGGAAAGGCACAGGATTTGGATCAGAAAACTACTGTCACCATAAAGTGGAAGCCGAGCGAGATAGGTTAGATAGAAAACACAAAATGCTCCAAAAGAAGATAGAAACCTTTGGAGAAAGGTTTACATAGTGGAGCACTCTAGACCTGATGCCTATGAACCAGTTTGAGATGAAATGTGAACAATCACTTAAAAAAATGTAAGTCAGAGAAACCAGCCGGACTAACGAAGGATGAAGGAAACGGTGCTGTGACGAAAAGGTGGCTGTGGATGTGATTGAGAAATCAGTACAGAAAAGACAGAGCGACACAGGTGACATTGCAAAGTGTTTAACGGAAGTTCAGAAGCTTGCTGCACAGAGAGGAATAATATGTGATTTGGGAATTAAAAACGGGAGGAATTTTATATGGGGAGGATGATTGGTATTGTTACGTACCCGTCACGTGACTGGGTTTGAAGCTATACTGGACTTGATGGTCTTGTGATGGTGGAGTGATGTCATTTTCCCGCCAGTAGAGATCATGTGACAGGTTTTTTTTACAGGGTATAAAAGGAGGACCCCTCCCCTGTGAGGAGGGGCAGTTCGTGGCTAGATTCGCCATGTTGACTTCATGCCACTGCGTGATTTAATGTGATGACGCAGTTTAGTTGAAAGATGAAGTTTTATCTAATGCCTAAAGTTTAATAGGTCATTGCCAGCAGTTTCTTACAATACTGCTAGCTGAGAATCAGTGGAGAGTGAAGATCGGAGTTCGGGAGTTATAGATCGAGGAGAATCGATTTTCGACGGTGAAACGGGTTCGACCTTGTTTGATCCTTATTCGGAAGGATTTCGCTGAATATTCTCGTGTTAATCCCTGGGAATCCAGAAAGGATTGAGAATAGTGCGGTAAAGAAAAGGTCAGTGCCTTTGAGCCGTTTCGTTTCGTAAATTTCGTCGTAGGAAAAGTTCGACTTTGGAAACTGAGACAAAACGACGTGAAAGAGAATTTAAATCTTCTTCAAAAGCCTCTCCCTTAAATGGACTGTGAGCATTTTGAACTTTTGGCAACACCACTTTAAAGAACTGTTTTTGCAACATCGTTTTAAGAACTGTTTGAGCTGCATCGCTTTAAGAACTGTTTGAGCTGCATCGCTTTAAGAACTGTTTAAGCTGCCGCACAGCAGCTGATTTCCGGTTACGTCAGTGATTTGTTTACTTTTGGGGGGTTTGTTTTCAGTGTTTAATAAATGTGTTATTTGTTATAAAAACACTTGCCTAACTCATATATTTATTGTTGCCTGAATCCGTAACAGTATGATTTAGCAGATGGATCCACTAGATACAGTTACGATAATTACCAAGCACCATTTCCAGAGGAACTTTCACCGACAACATACCAACGGGAGATGGTGCTACCGTTTGCAGGATTGGCACCGTTAGTTACTGTCAGAAAGGGAGCAGCAGGGGGAAGAAGATCAGATCAGAACAGAACATACATGTTCCACATTTTTCGGGGTAAAGAAGCTTAAATATATTGCAAAACATAACGGAACATGTATGCTTGGAGAGCATCCTCGGGAGCTTTTCCAAGCAACCTGTCATCAGAGAGCAATACCTGTCCGAGATGACTCCAGGGAATATGTCTACATCCAAATATCCATTCAGCTTTGCCAGATAGACAACAACATTATGGGGAACCAGTGAGCAAGTAGTCGGAAGAACCCAATTATGACTTTTACGGGTCTCGACAGAGGGGATCCGGTAGAGGGACTAGGCAAATGTTAGCAGATAAGAGTTGAACATTCCACTGCATTGTGTGCATGGACTGTGTTCCAAGGGGTTTGTGGAACAGCATTATAGTTGAACCATATGGGACCAGAGGCCTCAAATAGATGGTTGAGGACAGTTGTGTATCACTGCACCAATGAATCTAAAACGGCAATGGAAATATTTGATCCTTCTGAATCCAGACATACTGAGGCATGTGTACTGAAGAAAATGAGTAAAGTGTGGGAAAAGGAGATACAAAGACCAACAAAGCTCTCTACTGGGAAGCCGGTGCCTGTTAAATATCAATCTGTCTGGTAGGAGACCTCCCTGCCACACTATCAAGGTG
Source organism: Hemitrygon akajei (assembly GCF_048418815.1). NCBI lineage: Eukaryota > Metazoa > Chordata > Chondrichthyes > Myliobatiformes > Dasyatidae > Hemitrygon > Hemitrygon akajei. The sequence goes on from NW_027331954.1 coordinate 1,138,959, forward strand.
CAAGGAAGGGAAGAGGAAAAGGAACAGGGAGACTTGAATGTGGAGTAATTAAATGCTATAACTGTGGTCACGTGCGACACATTAAGAGTGAATTCGACTTCACTTAGTCTGCCAGAGCAACATCATGCCTTCCTATGGCCCTCCGGATTTCTTTCTGAAGTGTTCTCTGAAAGTTCTTACCGTTCACAAGCTCCTCATTTGTTCCAAACTGTCTATATCTGAAATGCCCCTCTTTTTATTTTCTTAAACATTTCCTGACAACCAACTTTACTTACGCTTCTTATCTTTAACTTGCATTCTGACTGTTCATTCATTCAACCTTTGCATATTCAATCTTTCACTTTTGAAGGCCCCCCAGTTGCCAGAAAACAGCCATTCCTTATCTACACCTTAGCAAATCATTTCTGACACAATCACAATTAGTTTTTCACGAATTCAGAATTTCAACCCACGGAATAGACCTTTCTTCGGTCCGTGTTTACTTTGACACCGATGGCATTGTGATCACTAGTTCTAGGTGTTCCCCAACATAATTTTTGTCACTTGTCCTGTCTCATTACCTAATAGCAGATCCAGTATCGCATATGCATACTTCTGAACTTATTTGTAGTGATTAAGGACCCTTACCTGAATATAGTTGAAAAAAATTATCCTATCTTTGTCCTTTGGTCTTGGTCTTGCTCCTTTGTCCATCCTGGTCTATGGTCCTTTTCAAGTGCGGATTTCCCAGTGAATATACAGAAAGTTAAATAACCTACTATAATAAATTTAATGCTTTTGCAACAGTCTGCGATATATCCTAAATACCAGGGAGTATTGAGTGGTCCATAATATAGTTTCATTAACGTGATCATATCGTTCCTATTTCTCTGTTCCACCCATAGCTGCTCATTAGTCAAGTCGTGCATTCTGTCCTGACGAAAGACTGTTATGATATTTTCCCTCACAAATAAAGATTCCCTTCCTCTTTCAGGCCATTCCACTCTATCGTGGCTGATGCAACGGAACGCTGGAATACTAGATCCAATATGGCCCGCATCCTGGCACCCGGGAGACAACATATCGTCCAGGAATTTCGATCTTCTCCACAGAAACTCGTTTCTTTTTCTCTAACTAACGGACCCTTTATCACCGCAGCTCACTTTTTTTCCTCCCCTCACTTCTGAGTTACAGAGGCAAACTCAGTGCCAGAATCCCCACCACTCTGACTTTCCTCTGCTCGGTCATCCTCGGAAACGATATACAAAAGGGGCATACCTGTTGTTGAGCAATATGGCCACAGGGATATTCTGTAATGGTTTTTCTTTCCCCTTCCTGACTGTTTTCTGTGTCCTGCACCTTGTTTTTAAGTAGCTCTCTGCATGTCCTATATCTCACACACCCAGCTTCCTCATTGGTCCGGTGTCTTTAAAGTTCCATCTACAAATCCTTAGCGCGGGTTGTTAGGAGCTGCAGCTGGGTGCACTTCTCGCAGTTGTAATTACCAGAAACACTAGATCTTCCTGCCTTTCCATATCCCGCAAGAGGAGCATTCTGCTATCCTGTATGTCATTTGTACATAACGAAAAGCTCAAATATAAAATATAATCAAGAATTAATTAAAGCAGATGATTTCAGTTTGGCGAGCACTTCGTGGAACCAATGATCATAGGTTGCCACAGCAATCCGCTTTATTGGCTCCATATCATTGAATATAATCATTAGTCTTTCTCTGTCAACAGGAGCTGCTGACGTGCTGTGCATTTTACTTGGATTTACATCTGTGTGCTGAGCACAGTTACTGTCAATATACCACGTGCTTGCCCTTGTCCAACTGCTACATATCGACGCTCTTCACCATGGATCTTCCTTCGAACTCTGCTTCGCCGTTTCGGCAGATTTACCAATTATGCATTCGTTACCCACAGAAAGCGAACTGAAGGTGTATGGCTTCAGGCCTAATCACTGCAAATCTCTTCTACCTCAGAGACTCTCCGAATTTCCAATATTCCGTCTTCCTGTCTTTGTGGGTGTTCGCTCACGCCGGTTATTCAGTTTTGCACAAACACATATGAAACTGTAGCGATGTGCTACACACAGCGCTGAAATATCGACACACAGTCGGTAAGTCGTTTCGAGACTAGTTTATTCAAACTTCGCGGCGTTGGCATTTAATCCCTAGCGCCCGCCTTCTCCGGGCGGAAATGACGTCAGGAGTGTATTACCAAAGTCTCTCCCCGCGCGCTGGCTATTTGTGAGCCTGCTCGCCTGCGCAGAAAGTGGGTCGCCACATTACCGCCCCCCCCCCCCTCACAGAACAGTCGCCAATGTCCACAGTCTGGATCAGCCTCTGTTTGGGAGATCCGTGCTGCACCGTGGTGCCTGAACCTCGACCGGCTGCGCCAATTCCACATGGGCTGGTTTGAGTCGGTCCACCGTGAAGACCTCCTCTTTCCCCCGAATGTCCAGAACGTACGTGGACCCGTTGTTTTTGATCACCTTGAACGGCCCCTCGTACCGCCGCTGTAGCGGTGCCCGGTGTCCGCCCCTTCATACAAACACGAACTTACAGTTCTGCAGTTCCTTGGGTACATGGGTCGGGGTCCGTCCGTGCTGTGAAGTCGGTACGGGGGCCAGGTTCCCGAGCCTTTTGCGTAGTCTGTCCAGGACAGCTCCAGTTTCCCCCTCTTGCCCCCTTGGGGCTGGTAAGAACTCTCCTGGGACGGCCAGGGGTGAGCCGTACACCTACACGGCCGCCGAGGCGTGCAGATCCTCTTTGGGCGCTTTGCCAATTCCAAGCAGGACCCACGGAAGCTCGGCAACCCAGTTAGGTGACGGTGGAAACGTTCCACCGGTCCGTTCGACTGTGGCTGGTAGGCAGTAGTGTGGTGTAGCTGCGTTCCCAATAGGCAGGCCGCAGCCGACCACAGGCTGGAGGTGAACTGGGCGCCTCTGTCGGAGGTAATGTGGGCCGGTACCCCGGAGCGTGCTATCCAGGTTGCAATCAGTGCTCGGGCGGAGGAATCGGCAGATGTGTCGGTGAGCGGGACCGCCTCTGGCCACCTCGTGAACCGGTCTACCATAGTTAGGAGGAACCGCGCTCCTCGGGATACTGTTAGGGGGCCCACGATATCCACATGAATGTGGTCCAACCTCCGGTGGGTGGGTTCGAACTGCTGCGGCGGGGTTTTAGTGTTTCGCGGCACCTTGGCTGTTTGGCACTGCGCGCACGTACTGGCACATTCGCTGACCTGCTCGCGAAGTCCGTGCCACGCGAACTTGCTGGAAACCAGCCGGACGGTTGTCCTGATAGATGGGTGCGCCAAACCGTGTATGGAGTCGAAAACTCGCCGCCTCCAGGCTGCCGGGACGATGGGGCGAGTTTGGCCGGTAGCCAAGTCGCAGAGGAGGGTCCTCTCACCAGGGTCGACGAGAAAGTCCTGCAGATGCAAACCCGAGACTGCAGTCCTCTAGCTGGTCATTTCGTCGTCTGTCTGCTACGCCTCCGCTAATGCTGAGTCTAGACAGCTGGACAGGGCCCTGTCTGGACAGGGGCTGGACAGCTGGGCTGGACTGTGCGTCCGCCACGACGTTGTCCTTTCCCGAGACATGCCGGATGTCCGTCGTGTACTCGGAGGTGTAGGACAGATGTCGCTGCTGGCGAGCCGACCAGGGATCGGACACCTTTGTGAACGCGAAGGTCAACGGTTTGTGGTCTGTGTACGCGGTGAACGGCCTGCCTTCTGAGAAGTACCTGAAATGCCAGATTGCCAAATACAGTGCCAACAGCTCCCGGTCGAAAGCACTGTACTTGAGTTCGTAGGTGCTTGCTGAAGTTCGCCAAGGGTTGCCAGAGCCCCTCGATGAACTGCTCCAGCACCCCACTGACTGCTGTGTCGGATGCGTCCACCGTGAGGGCGGTCGGAACGTCAGTTAAGGGGTGCACCAGCATCGCTGCATCTGTCAAGGCTTCCTTGGCTTTGACGAAAGCGGCCACTGCCTTCTCGTCCGAGTAATATCTTTGCCTTTACTCGACATCAGGGTGTACAAAGGACGCGTGATAGGCGCTGCTGAGGGGTCGAAACGGTGCTAGAAGTTCACCATACCAACGAACCTTTGACCGTGTTGGGCCGGGCAAAGTGGCGGATAGCGTCTACCTTGGCGGGCAGAGGTGTTGCCCCGTCTTTCGTAATCCTGTGGCCCAAGAAGTCAATTGTATGGAGACCGAACTGGCATTTGGCCGGGTTGATCGTGAGGCCGAAATCACTCAGGCGGGATTAGAGCTTGCGGAGGTGGGACAGGTGCTCCTGGCGAGTACTGCTGGCTATCAGAATGTCGTCCAAATTGATGAACGCAAAGTCCAGGTCGCGTCCCACCGCATCCTTTAGCCCCTGGAACGTCTGTGCGGTATTCTTCAGGCCGAACGGCATTCGAAGGAACTCGAACAGGCCGAACCCGTAAAGGGTTGAAGTATTCTCTACTGAGTATAAAATGTTGCAGCTCCATTATGTCAATGGTATTCCTTTTCCAGGAGCGGCGTCCTAAAAAGTTGGAGTGGATCTTTTACGATCTCCGTCCCTAGGACAAGCCCTTCTCTCAGTGCTACAATGGGAAGGATGAGAGGAATCCTAAAGGGGCATATTCAACAATTCGTGAGCAGCTTGTTCCCCTTTACCATCCGATTTCTGAATGAAGATTGAACCTATGAACACTAACTCACTATTTTTTTCTGCACCATTTATTTAATTCAACTTTTTGTGTATACTTACATTTGTATACTTAACAGTTCATTCTCTTTCGATTAATACTTTCGATTGTATTGCTGCTGCTAGGTTAACAGATTTCTCCACATATGCCGATGATATTACACCTGGTTCTGACTCTATTCATTATAATATCTTTCCTGCAATAACGACGGCTCTTAGATTATGGGCGGAATATTATTAGAGGCCTCCTGAAAATAAAAGCTAGAAACATCCAATGACTCTCATTTATCTATCCTGCCGGTTATTTCCCTCAAATACTTGTCAGTACATATTTCCCCATCAGGAAACCATGCTGAATTTAGAATTGTTTTATCACAAATATCCATGTCTGGCATTTAGACCTGTATTATAATGCCAGAGTACCTGACATATAATTTCTTGTATAGTTTCTTCATAAAAAGCGGAATGGATTTATATTTTCTATTTTCCAATCGTAAACACTATTCCAAAAGCCTATGATAATTGAAGCTAATGCCACAATCGTTCAGCACCCTCTTTCAGAACAACTTGGATCTCGTCCGTCTGGTGCAGGTGATGTAACTAACTTTACATTTTTCAGCCTCCCAAGGATTTTCTCCTTCGTAATAACAACTACACTCCTGCGCCCTGACAGAGCCGAAACACTGCTATACTACTGGGGTCTTTCAATTTGGGAATGATAGGCATTATTTAGTACATTAGTTATTATATGGATTGTTCTGTGCTTCAGAGAAAAGAAAAACTTATATTGATATGGTATGAATGGGCTTGTGAAAGAAGTCCAGAGTGTCAATAGTCTGGGTGCAGTACTAGTAGCTTGGTTTATGGAGAGACAGAAAGTATTATACTGAGTCCAGTATGAAGAGATGTGTGGGGACGACATTACGAGATTACAATCAATCTAATATAAAACGGTAAGCGGATAAAGGGGTAACGGAAGTGTTTTTTTTTTTCCTTTCGTGTATTAATGTGTGTTTTGTGTGTGGGGAAGGTGTCATCACATAGGCTTCCGTGTGGGGAGATAAGAAAAGGTGGGATGTGATGATTTTATTTATCGTTTTTCCAAGGTTTGTGGTGACTGTGACGTTGTTCTTTGACGGCTTAATGGGCATATAGACATGGGATTTTACGGACGGGCGATAATAATTTCAGTGTGGAGGGAGGACAGAATGGGTTTCTAATAATGGTGCAGTAATGGATGTGTAATAGAAGGGGATGTTAGCGAGCAGGAGATGTTAATTGGAGTGTGGAGGGAGGGCAACATTAGTTTGCAATAATAGTCTAGATGGATTGGAAGTTGGTATTAGACTGGCGATATTAATGTTTGAGTGGTGGGAAAAAAACGACAGAACACGGAGTTTGTATTGTGAAAGAAGATTCACTGCTGTTCCTCTGCAGGTCAGGCAGCATCTATGGAATAGAAAAAAAAATTCAACATTTCGGACCTAAGCCCTTCATCAGGTCCGGAAAGGACTGAAATAAAAGAAAAAAATTGCGGGAGGAGGTGAAGGAGGAAAAGTTCACCTATAGTCAGATAATTCGGAATGAAACCGAATGAGAGACTAGAAACTGATAAATGCAAAGGGCAAAGGGCTGGTTTAGAAGGAATCTGATAGGACAGGAGAGTGGATCATGGGAGAAAGGGAATGAAAGCCACCAGTGGTAGGTCATGGCAAGTCTTGAGAAGAGGTAAAAGGTCAGAGTAGGGGTGAGAGAGATGTAGAAAGTTCGAGAAATCTATGATAATCAGATTGGAGATTTCCGAGACGGAATATGAAGCGCACCTCATCAAAACTGAGAGTGACCTAATTGTGGGGGAAGATGAGGTCATGAAATCGCGTGTCCGAGAAGGAATGAGGATAGGTGAAGCCAGATACTTGCAGTATCTCATTATAAAAGGAGAGGCTAGCAATTGATAACTGTAAAGGGCGACCGGTAAATCCTGATATTTAACAACAGAATTGAGCTGCTCGACAAAATATTACTTAAATATATTAACTCTTTGCATTCGATAAATATTTATCAAGTTTACGATCCTAGTGTAGCGACCAGAAGAGCAGAGGTATTTATCGTTACAGGAACTGAAAACGACAGATTCTGTTTCGTACTCCTATTGCAAGATCGAGACAATTTCCAGCCGAATGACAGTACAGCATTAGTCTATGATGACAAACTCTATGGAGCTTCGGAATCAAGAAAATCACCAATAAAGATCTTGAAACAGACAGGTGAACCCGAGAGTGTTTCGCAACAACTGTCACTATCTTCTCGGATTGTCATTTCTTTTTCTTTGAGATTTTGCACTTTCGTGTCAAACTAGCCATACCTAATCACAATTGGGATTTGACTTGTATGACATCACGTTTATTTTTATAGCAGCTGTGGAAGACACGTCAGCCGCGTGTAGCATTGAATAGTCAGTGTGATGGAGTGAGTATAAATGAATGACAGCGGAGATTCATCAGCTCAGAGCTTCTTCATCGAGTTTGCCAGCAACTGGAAGACAGGTGGAATCTCACACAGCATGCTTGAAATCTTTCACGGTGTGAGAAAGATATATCACATGATTATTTTCCTGATTGGCGTTCCCGGTAAGAACACAGGCTAACTGACATGTGCGCTGTCATTTATTTACGGGCAGCGATGTGATGCTGTTTTATCTGCAAGTGCGGTACAGACATTTTGACAAAACTATGATTACGGTCAGAATTTCCCTTGGTGATTAGTCCGTAACTTGTGCTGAAATACAAAAGGTGGAAAGGAAGATGGCGTACATGAATTCACTTTGTGGATTCATGGTAGGTAGTTTACTTTATCAATGCAAAGCCGCTGTCACAGTAAATACCGATAATCTAGTGTGCTTGGCACATTTACGGTCTACTTGATGTTATTAGTTTTTCAAATTAGAAGACATTTTTGAAAAAAATGGTGCAAGTCTGCAGGGAACGCGGGATTGAGGGCAGAGCAGTGGGAGTCACTCGGGAATTTCACCTTGTACCTTCGGGAATATTGAAGCTTCAGATAACGCTCTGTGCATATTCCAGTGCGTCAGGGTTGTTTCCACGCCATAGTATCCGCGAAGTGAACAGCCAACCCAGCAGGATCCGTTAGAGACCAGAAGGGGTGAGGTTCATTCGATGCACTGGTCTGGAACAATAGGGATTAAAGCGTTTCCCATAATGCTGCAGTAATTTGGAGCAACCCAGATGAAGGGTCTCGACCCGAAACATCGACAGTGCTTCTCCTTATAGATGCTGCCTGGCCTGCTGTGTTCCACCACAATTTTGTGTGTGATGTTTGAATTTCCAGCATCTGCAGATTTCCTCGTGTTTGCCCCCTGAAGGAAGGAGCAGTTTTGAAGAACCTGTTTTGTATTTCCTTTGGAAACGGGATGCTTTAAGCAGTAACATGAAAAAAAATTACTGAAATCTTTCATTTCGTGTGAGGTAGAATATTTATAAACGAAAATTGGATTTTTCTGATCCGTTTCCTTGACGCATTAAGAAGAAACCACGCCCTAGAACAGCTGCAGAATTTAAAAGAAATGAGCTAACTGGTGCTCTGTGGGCTCGAAAGGGAGACGAAGGCACGTGAACAGGGGAGGTAAATTTGCCTGAAACTTTGAACATTTTAAATGGACAGAGGCAGAGGGATCGCGTCTTAGCAGTACGGGGAAATTGCCACAACATAGGTGATGAGAGGGTGGTAATCACTGTTACTGAGTAGGTTGCCGAGGTATCTAGGCTTTGCCATCAAACGTAATGTGGGGAGATATATACTGATGTCCAAGTCTCCTGTGTGATCAATCGAAAAAACCTCCATCCCAAACACCGCTCGTCTTCCAGTACCATAACATTTTACACAGCATGCACTCGTTTGATGCAGTCCCGCTATACACCTTTTAAAACACCAGAAATGAGTTGTGTGCAGGGTTAGATTGCTTCCACTTTCCAGTTTATCTCTGCCAGGAGACCGACCGAACAAGGAGAGAGTAATTCACTCATTGTTTTGCTGCTCCCCCAGTGAATATAGTGGCGATTGCGATCCTGTCCCTGGGAAAGTGCGGACTCTCCACCTGTACCACTCGCTACCTGGTAGCAATGGCCACGGCAGATCTACAAACCATCATTTATCAAGTCGTACTGTGGCGGATCAGCTATTATTACTTCCCCGGGACTTTCCTGGACATCACCCCCGTCTGCAGTTTGATATATGCCCTGGGAATAGCCGCCACGGACTGTTCTGTCTGGTTCACTGTCACTTTTACGATAGATCGGTTTGTCGCCATCTGTTGTCAGAAGCGGAAAACAGGTTATTGCACCAGGAAAACTGCGGCTGTGATTCTGACAACAACTGGAATTTTGCTCTGTTTTAAAAATGTGCCCAACGCCTTTATATTTCATCCTCTGAAAGTGGTTGATAATATACCCTGGGACTGTTTTCGAAAATCGGGCTATTATACAGATCGACCGTGGGTGGCATATCGATGGCTTTCTACCGTTATAACGCCAATATTTCCGTTCGTCTTAATACTACTGCTCAATGCCCTGACTGTCAGGCACATTTTAGTGACTAGCCGTGTCCGTAACAGGCTGAGGGGTCAGAGCAAGGAGGAAAACCGCAGTGACCCGGAGATGGAGAACAGAAGGAAGTCTGTGATCTTACTTCTCACCATTTCCGGAAGCTTTATCATCCTGTGGTCAGTAAATGTCGCCGAATTCCTTTATTACACTATTGCCGGATTGGATCACAAAAATTACAACGATACGGAATACATACTTGAACACACGGGATACATGTTGATGATATTAAGTTGCTGCACAAACACGTTTATTTATGGGGTAACTCAGTCCAAGTTCAGAGAGCAGTTCATCAGCGCAGCGAAATATCCGCTCACGTCAATTATTCAACTAGTTAATAAATAAAATTATCTAACTTCTTCAAGAGACGGCCGCAGCGTTTTCCATTTTAAAAAGGACAGAACTGCCAATCAACAGAGAACGTGGCAGCAGCGACAATAAATCTGGTTTAGATCCGAAAGACACCATCACAGGAACAAAAAACAGTACAGCACAGATACAGGCCCTTCGGCCCGCAATGTTGTGCTGAGCCAGCAGAAAAGCGAATCAAACACACCCGCCTACCGACACGATGTGCTTATTCCTGCATCTTCCTTCCATCCATATGCCTATCCAAACATTTCGTAAAGTACTCTAAAGTATTCGCTTCTGCCTCTCTATCACGGAGTGGGTTTAAGACATCACAATTCTCTGAATAAATAAACTACCCCCAGACATCCTCTTGAAATGGCCCCCTCTCAAGTTTGGTGCAAGCCCTCTGGTATTAAGCATTTCAAGCATTGAAAACAGATACTCTGTGCCCACTCAATCTGTGCCTCTCATAATCTTGTAAACCTCCATCAGCTCATTCACAGCTGTCGGCGTTCCAAAGAAAACAACCCAAGCTTAGCCAACCTCTCGTCGTAGCACATGCGCTCTGCACCCGCTCCAAAGTCTTACCATCTGTGGGCGACGAGTACTGAATGGAATACTCCAGAAGTAGCCTGACCATAGATCTATATAGTTGCAAATAACTTCTTGAATTTTCAACCGAGTGCATGACTAATTAAAACAAGCATTCCTTAACCCTTCTTCACAACCTTATCGAACTAAGTAGCCACTGCAGAGGACTATGATTTTGGATACTAAGATGTCCCTGCTCAATAACACAGCCAGGGGTCCTACCCGTAGCAGGCACTGTCTCCTTGCATTTACCTTACCAAAGTACAAACCTCACGTTTATCTGGGTTGACCATCTATCTTCCATTTCTCTACGCGTATCTGCAACTGATTTACATTGTTTTGTATTTTTGTCAGTCTTCTACCTCATCTCCCACTCTAATAATATCCAGATCAGCAGAAAACCTATTAAGCTATCATCCACTTATTAATTCAGATCATTTCTATGCAACACAACCAGAACAATTCCCAGCACAGATCCTTATGAAATGCCAGTAACTACAGAGCTTCAGCTTGAAGAATTCCCTTCAGTCATTACCCTCTGTACTCCATGCGCAAGGTAGTTTAGTATCCAAGCAGCCAAATTTCCCCTCATACATCTTAAACTTCAGGAATAGCCTCCAGATAGGGAATGCCAAACCTCTTATATTAAATTCCATACAGTCGACATCTACTGCTTTGACCTCATCAAGGTCAATTGTCAGTTTGATAAAATACGCAATCAATTTGCTATTGCACTACGAGCAAGAAGCCAAGCCGACTGTCACTAAGTAGTTCATGCGTTTCCAAATTCTAATGCATTCTATCGCTACGAACATTCTCCAACAATTTCGAGAAAATAACTGAGACTCAGCAGTCAAGAGTTTCCAGGATTTTTTTTTCTCTTGTTCCCTTCTGAAATAGACATGCAACATTAACAATGCCTGTACTTCAGGATCTCGCAGATGGCTAAGGAGAACTCGGGGATACTAGTCATGCCACCGGCAATCTCGAGGCTTGCCCCTTTCAATAACCTGATTAGTAGTGCAACTCTCCTCACCACCCCCCCCTCACACACACACACACACACACACACACACACACACACACACACACACACACACACACACACACACACACACACACACACACACACACAAACAGTTTTACCTCCTCATCAATCTTTTCTAAAACTTCGAAAAACTGATAAATTAATCACCTATTTCTCCCGGTCTCTCAGCCATGTTTCAATAATGGCGATAACACCTTATTTCCATGCTTTGATGATCCTTCGCCATAATACTCCATGCATGAAAAGAAAGAAGTAGCTGCGCATAGCAGGGGGAAAAAAAACGAATCAGTGGAACAGCGGGTGTGGCTCGTTGACACAATGACACACTCCAGCATCAATGACCTGGACCTGCTTTCCCGCTGTTGGCCCTTTGCGGCCGTTTTGGGGGTGCTAAAGCCGTGGCTCTCCGGTAGGACATCTCCTAAATAATTACTGCTGTACAGTTGCAGGTACAGCAGGTGGTGAAAAAGGCAAATGGTATGTTGGCATTCATAGCAAAAGGATTTGAATACAGGAGCACGGAGGTTCTACTGCAGTTGTACAAGGCCTTGGTGAGACCGCACCTAGAATATTGTGTGCAGTTTTGGTCCCCTAAACTGAGGAAAGACATTCTTGCCATAGAGGGAGTACAGAGAAGTTTCAACAGATTGATTCCTGGGATGGCAGGACTTTCATTTGAAGAAAGACTGGATCGACTGGGCTTATACTCACTGGAATTTAGAAGTTTGAGGGGGGATCTTATTGAAACGTATAAAATTCTAAACGGATTGGACAGGCTAGATGCAACATTGTTTCCGATGTTGGGGAAGTCCATAACGAGGGGTCACAGTTTAAGGATAAAGGGGAACCCTTTTAGAACCGAGATGAGGAAAAACTTCTTCACACAGAGAGTGGTGAATCTGTGGAATTCTCTGCCACAGGAAACAGTTGAGGCCGGTTCATTGGATATATTTAAGAGGAAGTTATATATGGCCCTTGTGGCTAATGGGATCAGGGGGTATGGAGAGAAAGCAGGTACAGGGTTCTGAGTTGGATGATCAGCCATGATCATACTGAATGGCAGTGCAGGCTCGAAGACCGAATGGCCTTCTCCTGCACCTATTTTTTATGTTTCTATGTTTCTAAGTTGGACGAGCTTCCTCGTCTTCCAATTTGGGCCAAATGTTCGCCAGTATGTGCTAGACGAGAAGCAGGAGACTAAAGGAAATAAATGAACTTATTCTGCTCCTACATGTCGTTATTATATGTCTACACAGATTTAAATTCCACTGTTTCCCTTTGGCAGTCTTTTACGTTACCGGCATTATTTTATATATATATATCGAGAGAGAGAGAGAGAGAGAGAGAGAGAGAGAGAGAGAGAGAGAGAGAGAGAGAGAGAGAGAGAGAGAGAGGAGAGAGAGAGAGAGAGAGAGAGAGAGAGAGAGAGAGAGAGAGAGAGAGAGAGAGAGAGAGAGAGAGAGAGAGAGGAGGAGAGAGAGAGAGAGGAGAGAGAGAGAGAGAGGAGAGGAGAGAGAGAAGAGAGAGAGAGAGAGAGGAGAGAGAGAGAAGAGAGGAGAGAGAGAGAGAGAGAGAGAGAGAGAGAGAGAGAGAGAGAGAGAGAGAGAGAGAGAGCTAGGTTGCCAAAGAGTTTTGTCTAGTATTGGATTTGAAAAAGTGCAGCGGGGAACAGGTTATAAATCTGAAAGGAGCAAAGGATGTTGGGAAATGGAGAGGGTGGAGCGCCACGGAGATTTGTGGGACTGGTGGCGCGAAGGACCCCTCTTTTTAAGAGGATTAGTGAGTGCGTAGACATGCCCAGCCCTGAGGCAACAGACCACATTACTTGATTCTAAAGATTTGGTGAAAACATCAATACAAGATGTCTCTCTAGTGTTTCCCCTCTCTCTAAAATTCCTTCAACATTTCCTAAAAACTACCCCCTTTGTCTGCCCGTCCCCCGAAATTCCACAATGGACGAATGTCACTGTTAGTTTTATCATCACTCACAGGTCGAGGAATTTTTGATTTTTTTCTTCCGTAGCAACTTGCATTATTCCTAACACTACTCTATACAGGACTTAAGTCCTCTGTTTGATCAACGTATTCATCTCCCTTGCCTCCAAAGGGTTCGGTGTTGGACATAAACCCTCCTTCATATTTGGGTGGAATGGGATAGAGTTCTCTTTGGTACCAGTACTTATCCTGAGAAAAAGACACTATTTTTTTGGTTGGGACAGAGTGTTGTATAGCAGTCCTTGCTGAGTGAATACATCCTTGAGTTTGACAGGATGCTCCATCGTGACCCTAATAGTGAGATTTCAAACATCCTTAGAGACAAGCGAGGAAACGAACGATTGAAGGATACCCAAATGTTGTGGTGGTGTTCAAGAATGACTTGACAAGAAATCAGGGAGTTATGGGTCTGTGAGTCTGACATCGGCAATGGGAAAGTTACTGGAAGATATTGGAAGAGACCGGATGAAGCAATGTTATACAGCTTTTCGAGTAAAACAATTCCGTATTTTAATTGTTAGAGGCGTTCCAAGTAGATAGGATCACACAGAAATCTTTTGGAAGATTGTCCTTCAGAAAAGAAACTATTGAGTATATGAGATGATGTCTTATGTTGGAGACATATAAAGTGTCGGTGAGACAAAATTTGAAGTACTGTGCTTGGTTTGGTCGCCAGTGTCATGGGTAAGTGTGAAAGGTCAGAGGTTTAAGGGGCATATGTATGAAAAACTTCTTCTTTCAGAGGGTGATCAGAGAATGGAAACAGCCGCCAGTACAATTGGTGCATGCGAGCTCGATTTCAACATTTAAGAGAAGTTTGTGAAACTCCCTGGTTTCAGTAAGTCTAGGAACTCCCTGCGTAAGTCTAGGAACGACATTCTCCAGTCCCCGCCAACTCGTGAGATTGAAACTCTTACCCAATTAGTGAACAGTTAGCGAAAGGCAGATATTCCACACCCCCATTTCTTCATAGTTCGAGTCCGTATCCCTTTCAAGGGCAGCGGCTGGTCCAATTCTTTGAGTTGCTGATTCTTCAGTCTCCACACTTCACGAACAGTCCCCTTACTAGTTGCAAGGCCCCTGTCAAGATCTGGGTCAACACACACCTATTCTTTTAGAGGTTGAAGGTGGTTCCAAAGGAAATTCTTATCAGACCCTTTCCCATCATCTGTACTCATCCGGAAAACTGGTTCGTTTGGCATCTGACTCTCGACTACATACGGCATAGCAAACCACCTATCAGCAACACGAACGCAATCTGTCTTTGAAGTCCCCGACCCGCTACCGGGAAACCCGCCTCCGATTCGGCATGCTCGCCCACATTCCCCTCCTTCCGTTAAGTGTGGGCAGCAGACGGCACCACATATCACTCCCGCTCTCCTGCGGCCCCAATTGCACCAGGCAGTTCCACTGCCGATACGTCAGAACTAGTCTGAACTGAAACAAAGTCTTTAGCTTGCCAATTTGTCAAACCTCCGCTCCATGATACATAACCGCTCCTACTTCTTTAAGGGTACTTAAAGTTCCAATTAACAATTCGTCGGAATACGAATGTCTATCCAACTCAATACACACGCATTCGTCACATGTAACCCCGTGGATTCGCAATATTCTCAACCTCTACAGCATTAGCAACCAAGTTTCATAAACAATATATCGGACAATAGCTTATCACAGGCTTAAACGCACAAACCCACTCGATACATGCTCAGGGCAATCTGAAATCATTGATCTGAATCGATCCGGACAAGTTGGGGCTCATCTTGAATTCCTCTGTCACTCCGGGCTGGGCCCTTGGTCACAGTTAAAGCCCACACCACATTCCGAACAATGCTCGCAATCCATCTCGAGCAAACAGGTCTTCCACCAGGTGGATTTCTACGACCGGTTCACCCCAGCGTCTTCTCTCTTCATCTTCCGCCGAACAAAAGCCCCAAAACGACCTCAGTGTCCCTCACCATAAAAACCTTGGTCCCCCATCCCGGTTCTATAATTCAAATTGGATGGTCCTCATTTTTCATCATCCCTTATGTTCAACGATAAACTATACATGCTGAGCAGACTGCTCTTACAGAACTGCTAAGTGAAATATACACCAGCATAAAAGAAAAGATATGAACCATCCTCCTACAAACACAAATACTCAGGGAATTCCCCTTGTTGACAAGCACAGAAAATGCTCGAGGAACTCAGGATCTGTGGAAATGTGTATAATCGATGATTCGGGCCCAGGTCCTCATCAGGACTGGCGACAAACGATGAGGAGACAGATTAGAGTTTGGGGGAATGGGAGGAATAACCACTTCCTGAACAGGGATGGGACAGGGGTGAGTTATAGAGGTTGAAAGATGATTGGTGAAAGTAATACAAGGTAGAGAAGGGAATATAATAGGAGAGGATAGAGGTCCACAGGGAAAAAATAAAACAAAGTGGGATAGGACCGGAGGGAGGTGAGTGTCAGGTATTTTGATAAACTTCGAAGGGAAATGGTGAAATGAGGGACCATTACCAGATATTCCAGAAATCGATGCTCATGCCATTAGGTTTAAGTGATCCATGCGGATATAAAGTTTTGTTCCATCAAAATGGCAGTGGTTTCCTCCCGAGAGTAGAGGCGGCCATGGAAATACATATAGGATTGGAAAATGAAATTTGAATGTGGGGCTACTGGGAGGTTCCGCCATTTTCTGAAGGACGGAGGGCAGATGTTCGGTGATGCAGTCTTCCAATCGACGTCTTATCGGGTCTTACCGATGTTCTGGAGACCACACCGGGAGCAGCAGATGCAGTAGTTGACACAAACAGATTCACTGTTAAAGTGTCCCCTTACCTGGAAGGATAGTTTGAGGACCTGACTGGTAGTCAGGGAGGAAGTGTTGGGTACGGTGAAGCATTTGTTGAGCTCGCAAGGATAAGTGCCAGAGGGAGTTCAGTGGCGAGGGCGATTGGACAAAGGAGCCGCGTAGGGAGCGATCCCTGTGGAAAAACAGAAACTGGGGGAAGGGGAACGGGCCGGTGTCCTTGGTGGTGGGATCGATTTGGAGATGTTGGAATTTACGGAGAACTATGTACTAAACGCGCAGGCTGGTATGGTGGACGCTGAGGACAAGACCCTGTTCTAGGGGGACGGAGGGATGGTGGCATGTGTGCAGAACTGCGCGAGACGGAGAAGTTGCGGCTGAGGACAGCGATGATGATGATGGAGGGAAACCCCTTTCTTTGAAGAAGAAATGCACCTTCTTAGCTCAGATATGAAAAGTCTTAAAGGGTCGCATCGGCGGCGGAGACTTGAGGAATTGAGAGAAAGGGGTGAATTTGTTGAAAGTAACAGGAGGGGCTGCGAGAGTCGAAAGGTTTATAATAGACAACTGGAGATAGGCTGTCCCTGGAGACAGAGGCATAGAGATTGAGCAGGCTGGTATCGGAAAATGACCAGGTAATTTTGAGGACAGGGTGGTATTTGCAGGTAGTTGATTAAGGCGACGAGCTCCGCATGCGTACAGGAAGCAACACCAATGCAGTCGGCGATGTAGCGTAGGAAAATTTGGGGAGTTGCCCAGCTTAGGCTTGGAACGTAGACTTGTTCCACGTAGCCGACAAACGGCTGGCATACTTTGGAACTTGTACGAGTGACTGTGGTTACAACGGCCTTCCAAGGCGCTTCGGGGACGGGGTGTGATTTTTAAAAAATATATGCTCTTTGTTTGGTTTCACTTCAGCGAGAACTGCCAGTTCAGTACATTCAAATGAAAACAGATATCTAACAGATTCTAACAGATATCGCCATTTGAAAGGATAGATCTAACGACTGCTACCATGGAATTACGGGGGTTTTTCGTCACTGTTGGTGTAGCTTCGTAGATCGATAGGAGTGGTTGGTAAGTAAACATATGTGACAGCCAGAGATTGCATATCAGGGAATTCCCTACGTATTGAGAGGGGAAAAATTGACAAAGGTCATTGTTGGTCAGTAGTTACCAATCTAGGCAATTGTTTGTAACAACTGCTCTTTGCAAAGACTTGTTCTCATTGGATCGGCAATTGGGTGCCAGTCGCTGATTAAATATGCAAGAGTGAAGTCTTTTCGAGTTAAGCCTAGATTTCGGTAACGGGAGACAGAACGCTAAACATCGGAAAGTTCTCTGGACTCCAGTCAATAGCTAGTTTTCTTAATGAACTCAAAAACTGAGGTGGCGTGATTTTTCACTTGCTCCCTGAACTTGGACTGAGTCGCCACGTAAATAAATGTGTTCGTGCAGTGGCTTAACGTTCTCAGAAATAAAAAACCGACTTTATAAAATATATATTCAGAATCATTCCACTCGCCTCCTATTCCTGTTATCTGATAATAGAGGAACTGCGAAACAGCTGTCAGCCACAGGAAAATGAAGCTGCCGGAGAGAGTGAAGAGTAAAACCACTGATCTCCTCCTGCTCTCCATCTCTGGGTCACTGCAACTCTCCCCTTTGCTCTGACCCTTCAGCCCCTTTCGGACGCGACTGGCCAGTAAGATGTGTCTGACGGTCAAAGAGTTGAGCAGCAGAACTACAATGAAAGGCAGTAAAAAAGTTAATACCGTATCAAGCCAGTCAAATCCAATCCATCCTGGATTAGTGTAGTAACTTGGTTTTATAACAGTGGACCACGGTGCGTTGTTAATAATTTCTCCCGGTTCAAGCGTGAAGTAGAAGGGAATATTTTTCAAACAGAACAACACGCTAGCTACTGCCAGAACCTCGGCCGCTGATTTCACCGTACAATATTTTGCTTTCAGCTTTTGGCAACAAACGGGGACATATGTGAAAGCGACAGTGAACCATACAAAATAGTCCACGACTGCACGAGTCAAAACAGCTCTAACACTCTCCACGGGAGTAATGTTCAGGACACTCACTGGGAAATAATGAACGCTGATCTGATACAAAATTACCTCAATGATAATGACCATCATATCTGCCGTTGCCATGGCAACCAAGTAGCAAGTGGTGCAGGTGGACAAACCGCACTTCTTCTGGGACAGGACTGCAATCGCCAATAAATTCACTGGATAAAACAGATTTAGAGGCATTATGGATTACAGTAAATACCTTTACAAGAAAAGTGGATGATATATTTAATCAACGAAATCAAACCAAAACATTTTCACCGGAGGAGTGGATACTGAGAGTACACCTGACTCTGGATACCAACTAGTCAAGTTAGGGGTGAAATGGGCGCAGAAAGATTTGACGAATCAAACGATTTCCATTTTTATTCTTTACAGAGCGTGTAACCAAAGCAACTGGGCACCGAAGGGAAGCAAGAAGACTTTCAGAGGACAGAACAAAGCTAGTCCGTTGTTCAGAAGTAAACGGTTTCATTACAGGACTACTGTCGCAATAAGTACAATTTTTTTTTTGCTGTGACATGTCCTGCTATTATGTACCCGGTAAGCGAACTTACCAATTGAAACCGTCTTAGTATAGCCTTCCGATGTGTTTCCTTTGCTCAGTGCTGGCACACCAACCTAGATATTGTCCGTGAAGGCTGCTTACATTTAGAGCTTTACCAGACGTTTCATAGAGATTTCTCACTCACGTGGCTGCAAGTTATAGGCAAACTACGGGATGAAAATTGTGTAAATGAGCAAAGGATTATCACTACACGAGGCTTTTGAAGCAGGTCGCCGATCTAGTAAGGAAAAAAACAGCTCCCTATATCCTGCACGAAGTCGTCTCCCTCACGGAGTTGTTGTGTTCTTGGATTCGCTTACCTGGAACTCCAATCAGGGCAATGAGGACATTAAATATTTCTCGACACGGTAATACGCTTCAAGCATTTTCTTTTCACGCAATTAGCCGGTCCGTTTGCGTTACAGACAGTCTCTTTGACTGAATTATTTGTCGATGCAGTTTATATCCTTTATGACCTCCACTGGGACAATGGTTAACAACTACTACCATTGGATTCTAGAAATGGGAACAAGCAGATAACGCCATCTCAGTTATATTCCCCACGTGGCAGACTTTGTAAATCTCTGAGATCGAATGAGCAGACCCGAAACAATTAATCCTATCATACCAATTGCTTAAACTGCAGCAGTTCCTTTGCAGTAAATGCGTTACCTTTTCAAATGCCAACAGCTCATCTCAATTTCTCATATTTCTGGATTTTCAAAATCTCCCTATCATTTACAAACTCACTTTAGACACCGGAATCGGTGGATGAACTGTTTACCAACGCTATAGTCGAGTATGCATGGTAGTCAAGTATTCATATAATTAGGCCCCCATTCCTGGCCTAAATATGGACAGAACAGTTGAGTGATAGCGGCCTAAGAAATGTCAGTCTGCTCTTCATCACATTTTCTCGCATGGGTCTAAGTCTACTCGTGAAAATGAATATGATGGACGTCAATGGGTATTTGTGACTGTCCCAGTACCTCTACAAAGGAAGATATTTACCTTTGTGACTAATCAGTAGATCCGGCATACTGGATTC
Organism: Hemitrygon akajei; assembly: GCF_048418815.1. Classification (NCBI taxonomy): domain Eukaryota; kingdom Metazoa; phylum Chordata; class Chondrichthyes; order Myliobatiformes; family Dasyatidae; genus Hemitrygon; species Hemitrygon akajei. Next base: position 1,158,728 of record NW_027331954.1, read on the forward strand.
CTAGTGAATATTACCCTAGTTCCGTCATACTTTGGCGGGCACGCCCTTGAAAAAGGGTCTTCGTCCTGTTTTGTGTGATGAACAAGGCAGATGGAAATGCGGTCCAGAGCTGACACTGCCCCCCCCCCCCCCGCACCGACGGGAACTATGCTGCTAATGAGAGAGAGAGATGAAGAACAGAGGTAGAGGCATCTGCCACAGATAAGTGAGAGAGAGAGACGGATGATTTAGTATTATGGCTTCTTCACTGATGGAAAGGTAAACAATCTTTCGCAGCAAGGACACTTCTTTGCTCGTTAACATTCTTGCTGAGACAGCAGGGAGTGACCTAGCTTGGTGGACTTGGACGTATTGAGTTGATGGATGGCTGATACCCCCTTCAAAAAGACGGGTCTGGGGAGACACACTCAGACACACCAGTGGACACCGAAAGAGTGTTGTACCCCCAGACTTTGATAGAGCTTTGTTTTTGATTCTTATTTCTACACTTCTGCATTTTTGACACTGATTTGCTTAGTTTACTAATAAACACGTTTAGGTACAGTACCACCAGACTCCAACGTATCATTCCATTTCTGCTGGTTTGTTAACCCAGTTATGGGGTCCGTAACAGTCCTAAACTTTAACTCTTTATTTATTTATATAGATGCTGCCTAATCTGATGTGTTCATCTACCATTTTGTCTGTGCTGCTTTCATTTCCATCCTCTCCAGCATTCCTTGTGTTTTCCATTTGCTACTCCACTGCAAACTAACTTCGAGGGATACCTACACTGAAAAAGTTTAAATCTTCTAAAATAAATTTTAAAAAAACACCTTTTCTTCTGTTCCATACCCTAACCTGTTTACTGTTCGCACTTATTTATCACTTGTTACTTGGCCCCTTCCTCCTTCGCTTTCTCCTTACGTCCGTTCCCTTCGCATATTAGATTCCTTCCTCTGCAGACCTTTACCGTTCCCAGCCACCAGGCTTCACCTATCAGCTTCTTGCAGAGATCACATCGCTGGCAGTGACACCAATGCGTACCCACTCATGGAACTCGTGAGGGTAGGCGTCGCATGGGAAGAGAAACCAGAACAAGGCAGAATCAGATCTTAAAACAGATCTTGCAACAGCACCTTCGATTGAGACCCAGGCCTCTCCGAGTCATTCTCTTTCGAGATCGCTGCCACCAGTAAAACCGTATCAGCTTTGTAACTCCAAAAATGACAGACTGACGCCAGTGACATTTGCAGATCGAATGTTTATCCAGACGAAACGAGATATCTAACATCCCAAGGTCATTATCGATGATTTGGACAGTTAAATATTTTATTTATATTCTGGCTTTTAGTCCAATGATCATTTACCTGAGCATACTCCAATTCATCTGGATGACAGTAAGAAAGATGCAACTGTCAGTCAAATTCCACTAGTCAGTTCGAAATTGTTATTACAGGGCTGTGACGTCGTAGTTGAAAGCGTTAGCAGTGCTCTCACGCTCGTTGAGAATTGAGCTTATCGGGATGAAACTCATGAGTGCCCGGTGACAGTAGTACAACAAAGGAAAGGACCATTCATTCTCATATTAAATTAAAATCAAGAGAGGCCAATAGGGCCATGCGAATGCAATGTCCATATTTATGGATATTTACTGACGGATGGCGATTAGTTCGGGACGAAGAGTGGTTTGCAGGATCTATCATATACATGCGGAGGGGGTAAGAGTACAGATAGAAAGTATTACAAGACATCTGCCTAGAATAATGTGTACACAAGTGCCAGAACTTGTTTTAATGGCTTTTATTGTTAGCAACCCAGACGAATATCTTTCAGGGACGGTATTACACACAGATAGTGTGTGTGTCTGTGATAGTCTGGCTGAATAATTTCCATTATGGGAAGCCAGATCTTACATTTCAGCCGAGGGTAAACCTCTACCACCAACACCCCGCATGCGGTATATATTTGAGGAGGCAAAATAAAACACATTTGGAATTTTTTTTAAATGTGAACGCTCACAGAAAAAAAAACAACCTTGGTTGGGAAAAGGAAGCTCAATGAGTTGGCCAAACCAAGAACAAGGTGTGGGGTGGGGGGGGGGGGGTTGATGTGGCAAATGGAGTCAATAGTGATGTCACAGAAACCAAGATAATTTATACTAATGGGCTTGGTCAAGATAAAGATGGGTCTATTTTCAGATCAGCGTCTGTACCTCACTGCAAAGGTTTTGTAAAGTAGGAAGCACTGGTTCCTCATTCCTTGTGAACCCCAATGCAGGGATATGGTTGAACACATGAATGGAACATTGAAGAAATGCTAGTTAAAATGGCTGAACAGCACTGCATCACAGGGGTTACTGTCTCACCTTATGTCCTTCTGTTACAGCGGACCAACAAAACCTCTTCTACTGGATTGATCATTTCTAGGGTGATCACCGGGAGTGAAATGGGAGCGTTAGATTTCCTGATTGGCCGGATTTATCAGAGCCTGAGAATGAAGCTATTGTAAACGAGGAAGCGTCATTCAAACTGTATCTCCGCCCATAGCATCAGACCGAGGAAAGTGCAGAACAAAGTGTGTTTATCGTGCGAACAGGACTTAAGAGTGGAACATGGTAAAAAAATAAGGTTCTGATCTCAGTTCATCAGCCATGTCTATTGATATCTTAGAGATCTGTAGGACCATATGGTGTCGTTGACAGAGCTAGTCTGTCAGCCTGTCAAATCAAGATTGCTCATAATATGTTCGGTTGGTGTCATAGTGACCAAACTGAAACGCCTCGGAGTATTTTAGCGTCCTCTCGTAACTGTGGTCCAAAAGCATCTGATGTTCTGGATGGAGATGATGAAGTTCTCATATTTTTTAGCAATTGAGGATGGTGAGAATGAGGAACTACAGCACTTTCAGAGGTTTGAGCAATCACCTCCAGGTTTCAACTGGAAGCTGAGGATAGTTGACCTCACATTCAGAATCAGAAGGAAACAGTTATGAACAGCAGTTACTGTAATTGCCCCAGCCAAGTCAGAGACAACGGGAGAGAGAAAAACAAATTGAATCACGAGATCTCTTCGGACGAAAGCGAGACGGGTAACAGCTGAATTTAGGGAAGTATCAGAAAAGCTTTGGAATATTCCAACTGAGTGCACCTTACCCATTGTAGAATCGACAGCAACTGATGACACAACGATTGCAATGCCAACTGTTCCTTGTTCTTTGTTGTGTAATGTGTTTTAGAAGAATTCAATGTGAGTAGGACTGGTACTAGAAGTCTTACTCTATCCTGGTACCGAGACATAGACATCTGTAAACTATTACAGTTGACTAAACCACGATTCCTAGGTGGCGTGGAATAAGTCTCCAGGAGCTGAGCTAAATTTTATAAACCGTGAAAAGTACAAAATCAAAATTTAATGTCGAGAGACTGGAAAGCGCGACGCACGGCCAGTTTTACTGTAGTGATTGAGATATGCTGCTGTGGATTCCGCGGAAAATACTCTAAATATGGCAGAGGTAGACTTACGCTGATTTTTTAAAGGTAAAATATGGGAATGATTGTAACTCGAGATTGTGAAGATCTGGAAGGAGTTTGCACCTTAGCTAAGTAAAAAGGGAATGCATTGCAGTATTGGAAATACTCCATATTTTACAAGCCTTGCGAAGCAGGAAAACCGAATAATTCACGGCTAATCGAGAATCGGAGAATCAGAGCTGGTGGGTGTCAGCAACATTAAATTAATGGCGCCTAGATGTTAGATAACCAATCTGTTTGTCACCTGTGCACTGACAGAAAAACAACAGCAAACAGAATTGCGGAAGAGCGATGGATTGCTATGTTGAAACAGAATCAAAAATGTTATTCATCGGAATTCCAAAAGAACCATCGGTAGCCCGAGACGAATCATTTTAGAAACTCAAGGACTCCGCGATAAACGCTAATTGGAAGTCCGCTTTAAATTGTCAAAGTACGTGGAAAATTCGTGCCTTTCAGAATAAACTGCATTCTACAAATTCCTTCCCTTACGATCTAACAGCAACCTGGCAGGAGTATGGAAGATTGGATGGCACGAGTTATCGAGTTCGAAACCAGGAAAAAAAAAAACATGCAGATCCCAAGGACAGTTACAGGCAACTGGGATGAAGGGAAACACTGAAGGCAGATGTTGCAGCCTTCTCAAGATGGAAATATTATTTACATAATGGATGGTGCGATCTTTAAATTTGACGATTAAAGGTAAATCATAACTGTGTTGTGGAATAACTAGTTGAGGGGATATAGGCCCTCAAACTTCTATGTGATCGTTTATGCATGGTGCCACCGCGGGTGGGCACGGTCTTCAGTGTGAATATATTTTCTTGTATTTTAACCGCCAAGAAATAAATCAAGGTACACAGAGTACATATCTAGAGTAAGTCAACGATGATATGGTGCTTGATATTTTAAAATAAAGGCCACTAAATCTCCAGAGCCTGACCAGGCGCACACAGTACACGTATCAATCCAGCCAATGCCGTAGACACAATGGAATGCATAAAGGCTGGAGACGTGGTGACGTTGTTTCGTTGTGCATGTGTGGAAAAAACTAATTTAAGAAACGTTGACTTTAAGTGGTTTGAAGATCTCAGGAACAGCTGATCTCCTGGGAATTTCACTCACAACAGTCTGTAGGTATGAAAACCTAACGAACAGAAACCTAGTGAGTGGCAATTCTATAGGCAAAATGTCTTATTAATGAGAGGATCAGAAGAGAATGGCCAGACTGATTGAAGTGGTCAGCAAGGAAATACTAACTAAAATAACAATAGGTTGCAATAGTGTTGGGAAGGAGAGCATATCTGAATATATAACACATCTAAACTTACAGGATGTTCTAGAGCAGAAGAATACCATGAGCTTAAACTCAGTAGTCAATTCATCGGCGACGTGAGCTGCCAGATAACGTGGCCACACTGAGTGTATATAAATGACTTGGAGTAAAATGTGGACATACTGGTTAGCAAGTTTGAAAAAAAGAAATAGAAAAAATGGAGGTGCTGTGGATTGCAAAGGAACATCTCCATTGAACCAGAATCAGAATCAAGTTTATTATCACTGGCATGTGTCGTGCAATTTGTTAACATAGCAGCAGCAGTTCAATGCAATATATAATATAGAGGGGGGAGAAAACCAACAACAATAAATACATAAGTAAATCAATTACTGTATACATATATTGAATAGATTAAAGATCGTGTCTAAAACAGAAATAATATATATAAAAAAGTGAATTAGTGTCCAAGTGTGCCGTGTCTATTTCGGAGTCGGATGTCAGAGGGGAAGCAACTGTTCCATACTCGCTATGTATGTCTCTTCAGGCTTCTATACCTGATACCTGACGGTAACAATCAGAAAATGGCATGCCTTGAGCGCGGCAGGTCTTTAATAACAGACGCTGAATTTCTGAGCCACCAATCCTTGAAGAATTCCTTTGTAGATTGTAGGGTAGTACCCAAGATGCAACAAACTAAGTTGGCAACCCTCTTCAGATTCTCTCGATCCTGCGAAATTTCACCCACACTGGCCCCTGCCATACCAGACAGCACAGCTGACGGACACTAATCTGCACGTAACCCCAGCCTAAAAGTAGCAAAGTATTCGACACAACAACCTGAAATCTGCACATTCCAAAACCTGCGTGCATCCCATATTTGGGAGACATATCCCTAAATCTTTGCGCAGCTCCAAATTACGATGCAGCCCAAATTGGCCGACATTTTCTTAACTCTATGCTTATTCCCACTTCCGTGTGCACCAATTTCATGTTTACTCCCCAAGTCTGTGCGCACCTTCAAATCCGGAAGCAACCCCGACATCAGCGTGCACTCCCCAATCCACAGACAGCTGAAAGCATGTGCTCCCTTAAATCGATATGCAACCACAAATTCGCCGCCCCAAACCGTCTGACACTTCACCATTCACATTAGGTTATTCCTGAGCACGATTCATTTCGGAGTGCTCACAAAATAGCTTCTTCAATGAAACAGACTCGAGCTTCGTCATACCTCCAAATCTGCTGATACCGCAAATATGTCCGAAATACACAGACACCTCGAATCCGCATGCACACCCAAATTCGTGTGCAACCCTAAATATGCCGAGATTCCCGAATCTGTGCACATCTACTGTTCCGTGTACGCCCCCATATTCCAGAGCACATCCTTAGAACTACACGCATGCTTAAATCCGTGTGTACCCCCAAACATCTGCACCCAGAAATATGCGTACATCAAAAGGGCGTACACACAAATCGAAGTGCACTTTAAACCCGCTGCACCCCCAGATGCACAGCAGAGTATCTCCGAGCAAGGATTATTTTAAGCGATTCACAAAATGTCCACCCTTTACCATAAAATAGCAGGAATACCGTCGACAATTCAAAGTACATTCGTTTTGAAAATATCTGCAAATGAAACAACCTGCAGATACGTCTCAATCCGCAGACGCCACAGATCTCCGAGAACCCCGAAATCCGTAAAAATTTGAATACTGGCCTAAACACCCTTAACGAGCATCCCGACGACTGTGTGTACCTTTATAATGGCGGTCACATGACTAAATCTGTTCACATGCCAAACCAAATTTGCTGACACCGTCTTAATTCTGCGCAATTCCCAAATCGCTGTGCACTCCAATCACGCAGGCACTCCCCAGAAGCATAATCGATTTATTATGGACATTTATCGATTTATCTGGACATGAAAGAAGAGTCTGGTACGTCACAACTCCAAGTCCGCAGACAACACAATTCTGTGTGTACCCCAAATTCCGCAAACATCCCCATGTTCGCCCGCGCAAACCCCTAAATCAATGTGCTACCCAAATTTGCCGACATTGTTCGACATCTGCACAATCTGCAAATCAGCGCGCACCCCAAATAAGCTGGCACTCCCCAAATGCATAATGGATTATCTCAGAGCTGTAATCATTTCAAACTATTCAGAAAAGCGTTGTCTCGATATTAAAGATCCTCACGTGCCCCAAAATCTGTTTGCAGATCGGCAGACGCATCCGGATTTGCTCATCATCTCAAATTCATGTGTACCTTCATACTCAACAGTATGCACGTATCTCAAAAATCCGTGTAAAGCCCAAAATCTGCGCTCATTCCCAAGTAAGAATGCACCCCGAAATATATGCGCACCCTAACCCGCACATTCAATGACCCAGACGAAGATTCATTTCAAACACTAAATGGATGCCTTGACAGTAATCCCAAAGATCGTGAGCACATCACCAAATCCGCCGACCCACACAAATCACCACAATCCAGTTACACCCACAGAAACGTGTCGACACCATATTCGGCTACACACCCCGAGATATGTTATCCCCAATTACCAGTGCACCCCCATATTCAAGAACAAACCCAAAAAATACGTGTGCATCCATGTGCACCCCGAGACCCTGAGCAACCCATTTTCGCTGACAGGCCTAATTTCTGCGCAATCCTCAATGCAGCGCGCACCCTAACCCCGCTGACAGCCCCACATACCCATGAGATTTTCCCGAGCAAGATTCATTCGAACCATTTAAGAAATTTACAGTCTCGACGTTAACAATCCGCGCTCAACACATTCGTGTGCAAATCTTGATCGGCCAACACACCCAAATATGTTTGAGACTGTATTTCGAGTGACGTCTAGGTTTCTTCCCTAATTCTCACCCGCGGTTCTCTTCTCGCATTCCCTTCAAACTTCCAGCAATTTCCAAAAGCACAGCGCAGTACCTTAAAATGTGAATTGAAATTATTTTAGCGAATCGTTATAGAATTAGACCAATAGTCCGTAACGTTACCGAGCGCTCCGGATTATCGGAATTTACTTTAGCAGAGTCTTTGCATTGATAAATCAAAACTGCTCGCCATGAATCCTCAAATCCTCTGCACATTAACAAATCAGTGCGCACTCCAAACACGCTGACACACCACATACATAATAGATTATTCCAAAGCAGAACTCATGTCCAGCACTTCAGACAATGGCTGTTTCGACATTTAAAATTCGCACGCACCCCAAAATGCAATCGCAACTGTTGATCGGTAAACAAACCGCCCACGGAATATACAAACATCACATCATCTAATTCCGCTCCCCTAATTGACTCCAAACCCCTAAATTTGCGCGTATCCCCAAATTCTTGTGCATATTTGCCGCCAACCCCTAAATCTGCCCTAAAACAAACTGCGGGAGTTTCCATATTAGTGATACCCAACTTAGATTAGGGTACCGCGTTGTGGAACACCACCGCTTTGATCTCACACTCTCAAGTCCATGCGTTTAGCATGAACGAATGGACGTGTTAATCATTCCTAGTATTTCTATCCAAATTGGGTCAGCGGCCGGTCCATCAGAATGGAACTCAGTGAATCTAGGTAGATTGGCGAACCAATTTTCAATCTGCCTTGCAACCAGATGCAGAGATTCGTTACGGAGACTTGCTCTGTGACTCACCTCTCAACATATCTTACTTTCTGTCCACAGATGGCATGGAACAAAAGTATCCACACTTAATCTTCAGCAAGTCATTAGGAATGTTGATGTCATCCAGAAAAGGAAACTGGCTTCATCACTTTTCATTCTGAAGTGTGAACCGTGTTCAATGCTGAACCAGACAGTACCTCCAGCGTCTGTAATAGTGACCACGATTACAGACAATTCTCAGCACCTTAGAGGTCCCGTGCAAGTCAGAAACCTGCTTTGCCGAGAAATATATCTCCGTCCGTCACCGTTCTTCTCTACGTCTTTCCATTTGCTACTCGAAAGGCTGCAGTAGAAGTTAAGTTCTTCATTGCCATCTGAAGAGCAATTTGAGACACATAATAAATGACGCCTTGCTAATAACACATATTGCGCAAAGTTATAAACAAATTCAGTGCGAGGGTTGATATATTAATCAGTTAACCTAATGTATTGGATAATGGCGCCGTTTACTATAAAATGGAAGAGTAGGAATGGAAATGAATTGCTGTCGCAACAAATGGCAGCTGTTTACGAGATAGGGATGAAAGCAATTCATAAGAAAAGGTAAGACTAGCGCCTTTAGGCTCTCAAATAGCATTCAGTGTGCGAGAGGGAAAGCGTGTTATCAGCGCTGAGAAATTCTTAAAGAAGCCAAGGGCCACGCATCAGTACGAGTTCCACAGTGCATACAGAGTGGCGAGTCATCCTATAGTGGTGATATCAGTTTGGCACATCGCTGATCGATACCAGTTCACCAATGGATACAGCCGGATGAGACTTTCTCGAGACAATCGAGGACTGCACATTGGTACGAGTTCCACAAGGGATATAGAGTGGTGAGATATTTTTTTCCCAATTAAGCCAGGAATTGCTCATTAGTACGAGTTCCTTAATAAGCACAGAGTGCAAGAGCAGAGGGAAGTGTTTGAAAGGCGAGCTTATTCTGCATAAATTTACATTGGCGATGAAGTGGAAAATGAGCAGACAATGAATGGCGAAATGGGCAGAGATATTCATGGAGTTATAGATTATTACTGAAGGGAAATAGGCTCTTCGGCCGATCTGGATCATCTCGCAATGAAATATCGGCTCCTCACATTTATTTTCACCGTCCATCCGTCTCTGAGTCACATACCCACTTAACCTTCACTGAAGTGACACCATTCAATTTACATCTTCTATTTCCGCAGACAGGTCCTTCTACAATCGCTCGACATCCTTCCCTCAAAACCTATGAACTCTAGTTGTTGATTCACTCAGAGGATGGGGAAAATCTCCGGGCATTCACCCTGTCTATAACTCCCATTATTTTCTGTACCTCTGTAAGATCTCCACTCATTTTCATGCTCTTCTGGGAATTAATTCGTCACCTATTCAGCCTTTCCCCGCAATTCTTGTCCTCAGTTCCCGAAATCTTTGTTGTAAATTGTCACTGCTCCCGTTGAAGCTCAGTAACCTTTTTAAACTGTTGGTAGGAGGCCAGAACAGCCCGCGATCTAGGGCCTTACAAACGTGCTTTACAGCTTCAACAAAATGTCCCAACTCCTGTACTCAGTGAACTGATAGAGAAGGCCAATGCTAATAGAGCTCTCGTTACTGCCCGATCAGCCTGGGAAGCCGCTTTCCTGAAATTATTCATCTGTATTCACAGGTCTCTTTTTTAAATACTGCACACTAAAGTCCACCTATGCAATATGTGCGTCTTAACCTGCTGTGTCTTTTCCTCACAAATTAGGCCACCTCAGATTTGTCTTTGTTCAATTCTGTTCGCCATATCTCAACCCATTCTCCAGCGAGTCAAGATCAAGCGACCTGTTCCTGACTTCATATGATGGTCCCAAATTTAGTGTCATCCGCAACTTTTTCGATTCAGTTTTCTGCAATAACATCTAAATGATTGATAGGTGACAAATAGCAACGGACTTCACACCAATCCCTGCGGCATACTAGTCGCAGTGAAATAAACAATCATCCACTTTCTGGCATCGTTTACTACCCCAGCGTTCGATCCAGTTGCTTTGCGTTGAAGTGTCTGAATGAAAAGTGGAAGACAGCATGCGATTTTCACCCGAAGGAAACAATGTGGTTACTCATCAGTATTTCACAGGGATTTGGGATTTTCAGGCACACTTTCAGTATGAATATAATGTATTGCAGTTATTGGTGTTTAACTGGTGTTTAATTGGGGTTTAATAGACCAGCCGGAGAACTTGCTGGTAGATAACTGATCCTCGTTTCTACTTCTGTTCAACCCGAATACGGATGGCGAAATGATGATAGAATTGTGGCAGCTCTGGCTAATGTCTTTAAAGTTCATTAGACTGTACCGCAACGCCATTCCGTTGTGGTAAAGTGGTCAAGTCTAGGAGAGGTTCAGTGTCTCAAACCGAACACCCATATGTGTGCAGGAAATGAACGTTCAGCAATCGGTCCACAAACAGCAGCTAATATCGTGTGGGCTCGTATCTCTTTATTATCAAAAATCCCTGAATTATTGTTCTCGATCTCTTTTATATGCTTTGAAGTACATACGTACAGCGTGTTTTATTGTGATACATGACATCAGCTGTCACTGGGACTTTCAACATTCAAAACACTTGAAATGATTAGAACGAACGACAGAAAGAATATCGCATCTGGGCCTTCAATAAAGTAATCTATTTCACCTGGCAAGCTGATTTCCCTCCCTCAATTTTAGAAGAGAATGTGCTCCTACGAAGGTGACAACATAAATTTGTCTGCAGTTGATTGTCTGTGCTGATAGTTCAAGATGATTGCCGATGTTAGAAATAACACTGAGCAGAAAAATGTCCCATTTCAGCAGCTGAATCCTGATGTCCTGGAAATTAAATTGGCAATGTGCATGTTATCTATTGTTTTAACGTGTAACACGCCTCATGGCACAGTGACAGAGTGAGGAAAATAATTTAATGTAATTGTTTGTGACTGACATGATAACAACACTAACTGTCTCAGTGGAATTACTCTGAATTGTACAGAACCCTGCAAAACGAGAATTCGCAAACGTCATTGTGGTGAATGTGTATGTCCCGCCGCGTGCCGACGCAACGGTAGCGTGTGACGTCATCAACTCCGCTGTTGCTAGGCTTCAGACACAGCACCCTGAGGCACTGGTGTTAATTACAGGGGACTTCAACCATGTGACTTTGGACACAACACTACCTGCTTTCTCCCAGTATGTGGATTGTTACACCAGGGGTAATAGGACTATTGACCTACTGTATGCAAACGTAGAGGATGCATACAGTGCATCCCCGCTGCCTGCACTGGGGAAAGCTGATCACAACCTGGTTTTGTTACAGCCCAGTTATAAATCAATTGTGATGAGGCATCCCACTACTACACGCTCTTTTAGAAAGTGGACTCCTGAAGCTGAACAGGCCCTGAGAGACTGCTTCGGTACTACTAACTGGGATGAACTGCAAGGGGGGCTTTGTAGGGGCGTTGGGGAGGTCACTGAATGCACAACGGACTATATTAACTTTTGTGTGGATGTCGTTGTTCCTGTTAGAACTGTTCGCTGCTATCCCAATAATAAGCCCTGGATCACTAATCACATCAAAGGCCTCCTAAATCAGAAGAAGAGGGCCTTTAAAGATGGTGATCGGTTGGAGCTTAAAAGAGTTCAGAAGGAACTCAGGGTACAGATAAGGGGGGCAAAGGAGCAGTATAGGAGGAAGCCAGAACAAAAGCTGCAGAAAAAAAGCATGAAGGAGGTGTGGGATGGGATGAAGATCATCACCGGATGCGGTGCAAAGCGGGGGGCAAACATAAGTGGAGATGTGGAGAAAGCGAACCAGCTGAACAACTTCTTCAATAGGTTCGATAGCACAATCTCATCCTCACCGCAGAACTCCACACCAGGCTTGTCTTTCTACTCGTCCTCCCTCTTACTTCCCTCACAGGAAAATAGCCACTCACAGAAGACCTTGCCCACGCCCAGGATTACGGCTGCACAGGTGGAAGGTCAACTGAGGAATGTCTGTACCAGCAAGGCGGCTGGACCGGATGGAGTATCCCCACGATTACTGAGGGCCTGTGCGACTGAGCTGGGAGAACCACTACAGCGCATCTTCAACATGAGCCTGGAGCAGAGAAGAGTACCCAGACAGTGGAAAACATCCTGTATTGTCCCGGTACCGAAGGAACCACAACCAAAGGAGTTGAATGACTTCAGACCTGTTGCCTTGACGTCGCACGTGATGAAGACCATGGAGCGGCTGATAATATAGAATCTGAGGCCACAAACCAGGCACGCCCAGGATCCTCTTCAGTTTGCGTATAAGGAGAAGGTGGGAGTGGAGGATGCTATCACGTATTTGCGGCACAAATCCCTCTCTCACCTGGATGAGGTCAGTGGTGCTGTGAGGATTACATTCCTGGACTTCTCTAGTGCCTTTAACACCGTCCAGCCCAAGATCTTAAGGCACAAACTAACGGAGATGGGAGTAGACTCTCACATGGTGGATTGGATAGTGGACTACTTGACAGATAGACCTCAGTATGTGCGGTTGGGAGGCTGTAGGTCTGACACGGTGGTCAGCAGCACAGGAGCGCCGCAGGGGACCGTGCTCTCTCCGGTCCTGTTCACCCTGTACACATCGGACTTCCAATATAACTCGGAGTCCTGCCATGTGCAGAAGTTCGCTGATGACACGGCCATAGTGGGGTGTGTCAGGAATGGACAGGAGGAAGAGTATAGGAAACTGATACAGGACTTTGTGATATGGTGCAACTCAAACTACCTGCGTCTCAATATCACCAAGACCAAGAAGATGGTGGTGGACTTTAGGAGATCTAGTCCTCATATGGAGCCAGTGATCATTAATGGAGAATGTGTGGAGCAGGTTAAGACCTACAAGTATCTGGGAGTACAGTTAGACGAGAAGCTAGACTGAACTGCCAACACAGATGCCTTGTGCAAGAAGGCACAGAGTCGACTGTACTTCCTTAGAAGGTTGGCGTCATTCAATGTTTGTAGTGAGATGCTGAAGATGTTCTATAGGTCAGTTGTGGAGAGCGCCCTCTTCTTTGTGGTGGCGTGTTGGGGAGGCAGCATTAAGAAGAGGGACGCCTCACGTCTGAATAAGCTGGTAAGGAAGGCGGGCTCTGTCGTGGGCAAAGTACTGGAGAGTATAACATCGGTAGCAGAGCGAAGGGCGCTGAGTAGGCTACGGTCAATTATGGAAAACCCTGAACATCCTCTACATAGCACCATCCAGAGACAGAGAAGCAGTTTCAGCGACAGATTGCTGTCGATGCAATGCTCCTCAAACAGGATGAAGAGATCAATACTCCCCAATGCCATTCGGCTTTACAATTCAACCGCCAGGAGTAAGATAGGTTAAAGTGCCGGGGTTAGGACTCAATGTATTTAAGTAAACTACTTAAGAACTTTTTAAAAGCTATAATTAATGCTTTTTGAGAGGGTGATTTTAGATGCATATCATATTTTTACTGAGTTAAGTACTGTATGTAATTAGTTTTGCTACAATAAGTGTATGGGACATTGGAAAAAATGTTGAATTTCCCCATGGGGATGAATAAAGTATCTATCTATCTATCTAAAACTGATCGCCGGTTCATATGAGCAGTTTGAACATTCGGTACAATTGAACGCTGCCTCCGACGGATTATGGGATATCCAGCAATTTACCACATCGCGAGCATTTTCTATCCTGCACTTGTAGCGATCGGTATCCCTGGTAAGATAATAGGTCTGGTAACTATATGTCTGGTACCGTCGTCATGCTTCTGTTCCGCGGTACTGTTCGGAGTTTTACTCAGCACAGACGCTACCGTCGTCTGATAGGTGTTTCCAGAATGGAGGGTTCAAACATCTGACAGTTTTATTTTCATTATCCATGCTTTCTCGATGCCATGCTTTTCCTTTGTCAATTACGTTTGGTACTGTAATAGTTACACAATTTCAGATTGTTCTGCTTTCTGAAGCGCTACTGATCTATGGTTTTCTCGGTCCGAACCTCTGTCAATACAGACACTTCGACCATACAGAACAACATGGCAGCTTTCGCAAATTGTTCTGTTTCCGACACGCAGGTCTGTTCATTCATTAATCAGTAAATGATAACTTAAGCTTTCAAACTACTTGATTTCACTAGAATTACTCTCTGCAGCCGTTTCACCTTTAATAATGGAAATGATGTTGATTAGGAAACGGTAGACTCCTGACGGGACATGAGTCGTGGAAATCGGATGTCTCGTTCGAAACTGTCTCAAGGTCGCTAGCCCACTGCCACTCCAGTCCTTTTTTGTCCCCAGCTGGAGTTCATTGATGGAGTTCGCACACTGAGTTTCTGCTTCTCAATTCCAAAAGAAAAAAAAAACGTCCTGCATAGCATGGGAAGAATGGTGGGCATTCAGATATCAGCAACTAACAATATTTCTGCTTTTTCCAAATTTCTTGTAGTTAATTTAACGGCGATTGTGATCCTATCTCGGGGAAAATGCGGACTCTCCAAATGCATCACCCGTTACCTGGTTGGAATGGCAACAGCGGATCTGATGGTGGTTATCGTTGTTGCTTTACTTGATCAGACTAACAATATCTACATTTACTCCAGATCGCTGCTCATTACTCCTGTTTGCGCTCTGACACTTGTACTTGGGGTTATAACGATCGACTGTTCTGTTTGGTTCACAGTCAGTTTTACCGTCGATCGTTTCATCGCAATATTTTATCGAAAGTTAAGGGAACGATACTGCACTGAGAGAACATCAACCTTCGTTATGGTGACCGTGCTTACAGTGAGTTGCGGGAGATGTGTCCCGTTTTACTTTGCCGTTGAACCTTACGTCATTATTGACAACATACCGTGGCGTTGCTCCCTCACACATGAATACGCTACTTCACCCGTGTGGAAAGGATTCGAGTTGCTGGATAGCATTTTAATACCGTTGCTACCAATTGGCTTCATTCTTCTGCTCAATGGGTTAACAGTAAGACGTATCATTGAGGCAAATAGTGTCCGCAGAGGACTTCGGAACAGCAGTGAAAACAAAAAGGATCCTGAAGTGGAAAACCGCAGAAAATCGATGATTTTCTTGTTTGCTATATCAGCTAATTTCATATTACTCTGGATGCCCTCTGTAGCTCATTCCCTGAAATGGCAACCGCAAAACTATTTTTATCTGGATAGATATTTGAGTTCCCCGGTGTACATACTACAACAATTTGGGTATATATTGCAAATGCTCAGTATGTGCACCAATACTTGTATCTATACACTGACACAGAGGAAATTCAGAAAAGAGCTGAAGAATGGAATCGCTTATGTGTTCACATTAAATGGCCGTCTGTGTAGATAATGCCCACGTCCAATTGCAAATCAGGAAAGTTTTCTAATGAAACAGTTTTAAAATTGAGAAGACTTGTCATAAATTCAAACAATTATTTGCCTGGTCATCCTGAAATCGCAAAAACAAAGGAAGATTGAGGAAGGAGACTGGCCAAATGTTCAATGCGCTGGCGTGATTGTTACATTGGTTGAATCACTCCCAACTATTGCAGAGACATGACAATCAGAAGAACAGGAATGGTCTCTGGTCATACCCGGGATCAGATGTTTCAAGATGTACAGAGTGGGGTAAAAGATGGTAAAGGAAGTGTCCTTGAAACACAGGGAGAGTATGATAGTATCACAGGTGCAGAAAGCGAAGTCACAGTGGAAAAACTGCCTATTGATAGACTTTGAGTGTAGCTCAGAAAAAGAAATGGAACAATCACAAGCATGCGCGTATTCTGTGTAGACCAGACCTGCCCGAAACCAACAGCAAAAAGAAAACTGACAGCTCGGACTCTTTGGGAGATAGACCTTTGGCCAAGTGCCATATTAACATGGTTGTTGTCACGGATAGCTTAATCTCCCCGGATATTCATTGGCATTTCCTCAGGTTAAAAGGTTTAGACATGACGTAATTTCTCTGTTGTGTGCAGGAAGGAGTCCTCGTACAATTTGCGGGCATTCGGACTGGGGAACAGTCCATGTTGGATCTTGTACTAGAAAACGAAACAGATCAGGTGACAGATCTCGCCACGGCAAAGCGTTTCAGAACGATAGAGCACAATTTCCCTACATTTACTGTAACCTTGCGCTGGGACCGGAGCAACACTATGGAATGTACTTAATTGGTGCTATTAGGTAGGAACTCGGGAGCCGAATCTGGTATATGGTGTGCTCCTTGAAATGCGCAACAAAATCTGGAGATTGGTAATAGAACATTTGATTTGGAGTCAGTACAGGATTGTCTCATTGAGGCTGGGAACGCATGGTCGCATCAAGTAACCAGGTGGACAAAGGATATGGAACACCTCGGCAATAGGAAGAAAGACAAATACTTAAGGATTTAGGAAGAAAAGTTAAGGCAGAACTATGGAAATTCACAATGTAGCCAGGAGGGATTTAACAATAGACTTAGAAGATTTAGAAGGAGACATGAGAAGGCCCTGGAGAGCCGCATTAAAGTAGGTGAAGAACAGAAGGATTACCAGAGAGAGGTTGGGACAGATCAGCGATGAAAGAGGAAGAATGAGACTGGTGCAAGGAGGCAGTGAAGCTCCTTATTCACCAGTGAGTGCGACCTTGATGAATGTGGATACAGCATAAAAGGCAGATATGCTGGAAACGTAAAACATTAAAAATAAATGTCTGTTGTTAATTACATAAAACGAGCGATGATATCACTACGCTTTTGTACATGACATTTGCGTCCTCGCTGGTCACAGGAGTAGTTCGAGGTGACTGGAGCATGGGAAATGTTGTTGCTTTGCTCAAGAGATGTAATATGGACTGTCTTGTTAATTACAGGCCTGTGCGTCTTACCTAAGTAATGGACAAGCAATTGGACGGTGTTCTAAGAGATAAAATTCATGAGTATCTAGAAACACGTATGCAGGTTGGGTAAAACGTCTCTTCTAATCAGACGAGCAGATGAAATATTACTATCGGAATTGTTTGCTCTGTGCCAAGTTCAATACAGATAAATCGGATGCAAAACTCAGTTTGAAAACATAGGCGCCCTGTAGAAGTGAAATGTTTTAACTGCAGATCGTCTGCGGATAAACGTTTGCTTCCATCCCCTAGTGTACTGGAATATCAGGTCAAGTCAAGTCAAGTCACATTTTATTGTCATTTCGACCATAACTGCTGGTACAGTACATAGTAAAAACGAGATAACGTCCATGGCGTTACATGACACAGTACAAAAACCAGACAGAACTACGTAAAAAAAAAACAACACAGAAAAAGAAAATACTAAACTAGACTACAGACCTAACCAGGACTTCATAAAGTGCACAAAACAGAGCAAGCATTACAATAAATAATAAACAAGACAATAGAGCAGTAAGGTGTCAGACCAGGCTCTGGCTTTTGAGGAGTCTCATAGCTTGGGGGAAGAAACTGTTACATAGACTGATCGTGAGAGCCCGAATGCTTCGGAGGGAGAAGAGTTTGTATCTGAGGGGTGCGTGGGGTCTTTCATGATGCTGTTTCCTTTGCGGATGCAGCGTGTAGTGGAAATGTCCGTAATGGCGGGAAGAGAGACCTCAATGATCTTCTCAGCTGAACTCACTATCCTCACTATCCTAGTGGTAGAGCATACTTTCGCCGAGATGTTAGGGGCTTCTGGAACTGCTAATGACACCGATACCCTTACAGCCAGGAATCTGCAAGAGAAATGTTTTACACTTTAAAATAGCTAAACGGGTCTATTTTCAGATCAACGTCTGCACCTCATTGCAAAGGTTTTGTAAGTTATGAAACACGGTTCCGCATTCCTTGTGAACCCCAATGCAGTGGAATGGTTGAACACACAAACGGAACATTGAAGAAAATGCTAGTTCAAATGGCTGAACAGCAGTGAATCACATGGGTTACTGCCCCACCTTATGTCATTCTGCTAAACCGGACCAACAAAACTTCTTCAATAGGATTTGTAATTTTTAAATTGATTACCAGGGGAGAAATGTGTTTGCTGATTGGCTGCATTTATCTGAGTCTGAGAATGATGCTATTGTAAAAGACGAAGGGTACAGGAATTCACTCGCACTGTTAACAAAGCTAATTTGTTTCGCCGCCCATAGCATCAGACCGAGGAAACTGCAAAACAAAGTGTGTTTATCGTGCGAAAAGAACCTAAGAGGTGGAAAATAGTACAAGAAATGTTCTCATCTCAGTACATCAGCCATGTCTGTTTATACCTCCGAGATTTGTAGGACCAGATGATGTTGTTGACAGGGCCAGTCCGTCAGCCTATACGATTCAGATTGCTTATAATATTTTAGGTTGATGTCATATTAATCAAACTGAAAGGCTTCAGAGAATGTTAATCACCTCTCGTAACTGTGGTCCATAAAACATATGATTTTCTGGGCGGAGACGATGAAGTTCTCATATTTTTAAAGCATTTGAGGATAATGAGAAGGAAGGAACATTCCAGAGCAGCTTCAGTGGTTTGAGCAAGCTCCATCTGGAAGCTAAGGATAGTTCACCTCATATTCAGAAGCAGAAGGAGACAGTTATGCAAAACATTTATTTTAATAGCCCCGGACACATCAGAGACAACGTGAGAGAGAAACAAATGGAATCGCTAGATCTCCTCGGACTGAAGCTGGAAGGATAAGAGCTGAATTTAGGGAAGTATGAGATTAGCATTGGAATATTCCTACTGAGTGCACCTTACCCATTGCAGAGTCGACAACATCTGATGACACAACGACTGAATATTACTACTATATGTTAGTACCGAGACATAGAGATCTGTAAACTACTGCACTTGACAAAACTCCAATTCCTAGCTGGTGTGGAATAAGCCTCCAGGACGAAATTTATAAATTGCAATGAGTACCAAATCAAAATTTAATCTCGAGAGATTGGAAAGGGGGACGCACCGTTAGTTTTAACGACGTGATTGGGATAGGCTGCTGTGGATTCCGCGGGAAACATCAGATGGCACGATTTATTGAGGTCGAAGCCAGAAAAAAAAAACATTGCGGATCCCAAGGTCAGTTACAGGCAGCTGGGATAAAGGGAAACACTGAACGCAGATGCTGCTGCTTTCTCAAGATAGAAATATGATTTGCATAATGGATGATGTAATCTTTACCTTTGTCGATTAAAGGTAAATCATAAGTGTGTTCTGGAATAATTAGCTGAGGGGGAAAAATCCCTCAAACATCTGTGATCGTTTATGCATGGGGCCACCGCGGGTGGGCACGGTCTTCAGTGTGAATATTTTTTCTTAGATTATAACAGCAGAGAAATATATCAAGCTACATGATATGGTGCTTGATATCTTAAAATAAAGGCCACTAAATCTCCAGAGCCTGCCCAGGCGCACATAGTGCAAATATCAACCCAGCCAATCCCGTAGACAGAACTGAATGCATAACGGCTGGAGATGTGGTGAGGTTGTTTCGTTGTGCATGTGGAAAAAAAAGTAATTTATGTGACGTTGACTTTAAGTGATTTGAATATCTCAGGAACAGCTGATCTCTTGGGAGTTTTATTCACAACAGTTTCTAGGTTGGAAATACTTACGAACAAAACCCTAATGAATGGCAGTTCTGTAGGCGAAGATGTCTTATTAATGAGAGAGATCAGAAGAGACTGGCCAGACTGCTTGAAGCGCACAGCAAGGAAATACTAACTAAAATAACTATATGTTGTAGCAGTGTTGGGATGGAGAGCATCTCTGAATAGAGTACACATCTAAATTTAAAGAGGATGCGCCCGAGCAGAAGAATGCCATGAATTTATAATATACTCTGTAGTCCTTTCATCGGTGACGTGAAATGCCTGATAATGTGGCCAAACTGAGTGTATCTAAAAGACTTGTAGTAAAATGTGGACACACCGGTTAGCAAGAGCGAAGATGATAGGAAAAATGGAGGAGCTGTGGATTGCAAAGAAACATTCCCACTGAATCAGAATCAAGTTTATTATCAACAGCATGTGTCGTGAAATTTGTTAACTTACCAGCAACAGTTAAATGCAATATATAAAGAAAAACAAAACAACAATAATAATAAATACATAAGTAAATCAATTACAGTATACCTATATTGAATAGACTGAAAATCGTGTATAAAACAGAAATAATAGTCGAAGGATGCAATGTCCATTTCGGAGTCTGATGTCGGAGGGGAAGAAGCTGTCCCTGAATCGCTGAGTATGTCTCTTCAGGCTTCTGTACCTCCTACCTGATAGTAGCAGTGAGAAAATGGCATGCGCTGGCCGCGGCAGGTCTTTAATAATGGACGCTGACATTCTGATCCACGGATCCTTGAAGATGTCCTAGTTACTTTGTAGGGTGGTACACAAGATAGAACCAACTAAATTGACAATCCTCTTCAGTTTCTTTCGATACTGTGCAGATTCATCCAACCTTTAGCCTGCCATAACAGACAGCACCGCTGATGTACACTAATCTGCACGCACGCCCAATCCAAGGGCATCAGAATATTCGACAAAACACCCTGGAATCTATGCACATTCCCAAACCTGCGTGCAGCCCATATTTGGGATACATATCCCTACATCTTTGTGTAGCACGAAATTACGGTGCAGCCCAAATTGGCCGACACTTTCTCAAGTCTATGCGCATCCCTACTTCCGTGTGCACCAATTGGAACTTTAACCCCACCCTAAGATTGTGTGCACCTCCAAATCTGCAAGAAACCCCCACATCACCGTGCACACCCAAATCCACAGACAGCTGAAAGCGTGTGCTCTCCTAAATCGACATGCAGCCGCAAATTCCCCGCCCCAAACCCGTCGTCATTCACTTTAGGTTATTCCTGAGCAAGAATCATTTCGGAGTTCTCACAAAATAGTTTCTTTAATGAAACAGCCTCGAGCTTCGTTATACTTCCAAACCTGAAGTGTCACATACCCCGTAACTGGGCGTCAGACCAGCAGAGAGAAAAGTATCCGTTGGAGTCTGGTGGTACTATATTCAAAAGTGTTTATTAGTATAATAAGCAAAACAATACCAATAATGCAAATATACATATAACACGTTAGCAGTAATAAACCTAAAAATGTAGGAATAATAATAAGCAATAACAAACAAGTTCTATCGATGTCTAGGGGTAAATAAATTGTCATAGAAAAGTATAAAGTTCAGTTCAGTTCACGAGCGCTGAGGTAGTTATGGTTGTTGTGTTGTAATCGTTGGGGAGAGAGAGAGAGAGAGAGAGAGAGAGAGAGAGAGAGAGAGAGAGAGAGAGAGAGAGAGAGAGAGAGAGAGAGGAGAGATGGAACAGCTGCAGCAGGCAAAACTTCTATTACTTTCTTAATCCGTCGTACCGTTGTGGTGGTCCCTTCCGTCCTTCAGCTAGACTGTTATTCTGTGGTGGACTCGTCACTCTGGCATGAGTAGACACACACACAAGTCCCCACCGGCCCTGCTGTTACACTGAGAGCTTTATTGACCAATATCCTGATTCGGTCTCCGAAACCCCTACCTTCCTTATGTGTTCACAACCCTCAGTCAATGTCCACTGGTGTGTCTGAAGGGTGTCTCTCCAGACCTGCATTTTATCCCTACTAACGGGGTCTCAGCTATCAGTCAATTCTGAATGATTGTGTCCATCAAATCAGGCCACACCTGCAGTCCCCCGAGGAATTTTAACAAGCAAAATAATGTCCTTGCACCGTAATGATAAATAATCCAGGAAGAGTCACAATACAATAAATCAACAGTCTCTCTCTCTCTTTTACCTGTCGCAGATGTTTTGCCTGTGTCCCACCTCTCCCTCTCATAAGCAGCATAGCAACAGTAATAGTTCATGTTTCTCAGGGAGGGGAATGGGTAACTCTGTACCCCATTGTCCATTAGGTCTGTTCATCACTCTTAACAGCAGATACCGCAAATAAGTCGGTAATACACAATCATCTTGAATCCGCTTGCACGCCCAAATTCGTGTCCAACCATAATTAAGCCGATATACACGAATCTGTGCTCAACTACTAATCCATGTACGCTCCCATATTCCAGAGCTCACCCCTAAAACTGCGCGCATGCCTAAATCCGTGTGCACGCCCAAACACGTGTACCCAGAAATATGCGCACATCATAAGTTTGCACACACAAACCAAAGTGCACTACAAACCTACTGATACCCCCAGATGCAGAGCATGAACCATTTCAAGTTATTTAGAAAAGGGTTGTCTCGACATTAAAAATCCTCACGTGCCCCAAAATCTATTTGTAGATCGGCAGACACATCCAGATTTGCTTGTCAACTCAAATTCCTGTGCACCCTCATACTGAACAGCACGCACGTATCTCGAAAATCCGTGTGAACCCCTAAATCTACACACATCCCCAAGTAAGAGCGCACCCCAAAATGTATGTATACCCGAACCCGCACTATCGATTACCCGGACGAAGAATCCTTTCAAGCACAAAATAGCTACCTTGACAGTAAAAGCCACACACATCGCAAAGTTCGTGAGCACATCACCAAATCCGGCGACACATACAGGTCAACCCACATCCTCATCAACTTCCAGATGCACCCTCAGAAACGTGGCGACTCCATCTTCGCCGACATTCCCCTATACAGGCTATCCCCAAAAACGTGCGCACCCATAGATTCAAGAACAAACCCCAAATCCCGTTTGCATCCATGTGCACCCCGAGACTCTGTGCAACCCATTTTCGCTGACACGCTTAATTTCTGTGCAATCCCCAATGCAACGCGCACCCTACACCCGCTGACGCCCCCACACCCCCATGAGATTTTCCCGAGCAAGATACATTCGAAAACAGTTGAGAAATTGGTAGACTCGACATTAATAATCCGCAATCAACAAATTCGTGTGCAAACCTTGTTCCGCCAACACACCCAAACGTGTATGTATCCCCAGATCTGTGTGCACGGCCAATTTAAAAACGCAACCTCAAATCTGCACACAATCGCCAATTGAGCGTGCACCCTCTAATCTGTGTACTTCAGCAAATTAGTGCATACCCAAACACGCTGACACCCCACATACATAACAGATGACTCCAAATCAGAAATCACTTCAAACAGTACAGACGTTAAAATTGTTTCCCAAATTCCGAATTCCGATAGCAAATGTAGATCGGCCGTCAGACTCGACTCTGCGTTTGACCCGAAATCCGTCTGCACCCCCATAATCCAAAAGAGCCTCAAAATCTGCGCAATCCCCAAGTCAGTGCGTACCCGAATATTTACAATAGACAATAGACCTTAGGTGCAGAAGAAGTTCATTCGGCCCTTCTAGCCAGCACCACCGTTCACTGTGATCATCACTGATCATACACAATCAGTACCCCGTTCCTGCCATCTCCCGATATCCCTTGACCACGCTATCTATAAGAGCTCTATCTAACTCTCTCGAAAGCATCCAGACACTTGGCCTCCACTGTCTTCTGGGGAAGAGCATTCCACATATCCACCGTTGTTTGGTGAAAGATTTTTTCCGCATCTCTGTTCTAAGTAGCCTACCCCTTATTCTTAAACTGTGGCCTCTAGTTTTGGACTCACCCATCAGCAGGTACATGCTTCCTGCCTCCAGCGTGTCCAATCCCTTAATAATCTTATATGCTTCAATCAGATCCCCTCTCATCCTTCTAAATTCCAGTGTATTCCAAATTTCAGTTTGAGACCATAACCCTAAATTCGTGCGCATACTGAAATTCATGTGCACCCAAAGCCCCCAGGTGCACAGCAAGGTATCCCAGAGCAAACATCACGTGGACTATCCGAGTCTAAGATGAGGGGGAATGTCTCCACTCCGAGGGTGGGGAATGTCTGTAAATCCCACTCACAGAGGACGGTGAGGACTCACTGATCGTCCTCACATAAAACAGAGTTCGGCAAATGCGTGGCTACCGAAGGAATGGAGTAAATGAGCATCGGGAAGAAACATATAAATTAGGTGGGGCAACAGCCGCCATCTTGTTGATGGTTGGAGAGGCGGAGTGGCCACCTCCTGCTGTTTCTCAATTGGTGATGTGTATGAGTTACTGTCCAGTGAGGCCGGAGAAATGCGAATGGAAATCAATGACTGTAAACACTGAAGTGAATTAAATGACACATTTCGGTTTTGGGTGCAAATTGTATGGCGGAATGGTATGGGGATAAATCCCGTGACTGTGTGAAACTGAGGAGGTGAGTTGGGGGAAGATACGGAAGAGAAAATAAAAATGTAGTTGTTGTAAATATGAAATAATGTAGAAAATGCTGCAGGTGGGCAGGGCAGCGCATGAAGGTCGAGGAGAAGAGTCACTGGGTTACGTGGAAGTCCGTAAATCGGTCACGTGATCCGGCTTCCCGCTACAATTTTACCGCAGATTTGTAGCATCTGCGGACTTGTTTCTCGTCTACGTCTGGTTTAATCT
The DNA here is from genome assembly GCF_048418815.1 of Hemitrygon akajei. NCBI lineage: Eukaryota > Metazoa > Chordata > Chondrichthyes > Myliobatiformes > Dasyatidae > Hemitrygon > Hemitrygon akajei. Next base: position 1,183,625 of record NW_027331954.1, read on the forward strand.
GTCGTACGTTCAGACAAAGCATTGAGATCCAGATCTGTCACGTTCTCTTCTTGTATGTGGGCACATTTCCCCTCACTCATTTGCCGAAATGTGACCAACATTCCGCAGTATATGACCGTATCTTTCCAAGAATTAGAAATTTTTCATTTATCTAGGCTTCATAAAAATGTGCACAGTACATTTAAAGCTCCCTGCAGATGATCTTAGTAAGCAACCCAGGCTGTCTAATATTTACACACAATTAAAATGGCCAATCGGATTATTACTCTTCCATTTAAATTTTGCACTCGTTTATTTTAACACACACACACACACACACACACACGCACACACACACACACACACACCTTTAAAACGCCGAGAGAATGAGACTTTTGGACACTTTTGGATTTCTACTGACTACAACATTGCTTGGTTAATATGGTGAGAGAAGAGCAGTTACATGATGTACAATGAATGTTTAGTTTATACAACTTCGAGGCTTGTTTTTAATAAGCAAGGTCGGATGATCCTCGTACAGGCAGATATGCAGAGACACAGGCTGAGAATAAAGATGGATTCTGTCAATGGAAGACACCAGTGAGTCGGTCGCTGGTTTAAACTTCCAGTAGCCCAAAAGGGGTGAGTAGAGATTGTTACGTACCCGTGACACGTGATAGTGGTACCCTTGTCACGTGACTGGGGTTGAAGTTATACTGGACTTGAGGTAATGGTCTTGTGATGGTGGAGTGACGTCATTTTCCCGCCAGTAGATGTCATGTGACAGTTTTTTTTTACAGGTTCTAAAAGGAAGACCCACCCTGTGGGGAGGGGCAGTTCGTGGCTTGATTTGCCATGTTGACTTCATGCCATTGCGTGATTTAATGTGATGACACACTTTAGTTGAAAGATGAAGTTTTATCTAATGCCTAAAGTTTAATAGGTCATTGCCAGCAGTTTCTTTACAATACTGCTAGTGGAGAGTGAATATCGGAGTTCGGAAGTTAAAGATCGAGGAGAATCGATTTTCGACGGTGGATTGGGTTCGACCTTGTGTGATCCTCATTCGGAATGATTTCGTTGACTGTTCTCGTGTTAATCTCTGCGAGATAGCAGGTGATTGAGGACAGAGTGTGGGAGGAAAGGTCAGTGCATTTAAACCGTTGCGTTTCATAAAATTCTACGTGGGAAGAGTTCGACGCCGGGGATTGAAGGAAAACGACGTGGAAGAGAATTTAAATCGCCTTAAAAAAAGTCTCTCCTTTTAAATGGACTAAGCATTTTGAACTTTTGCCGATATCGCTTTAAACAACTGTTTTTGCTACATCGCTTTAAGTATTGTTTTTGCTGCATCGCTTTAAGAACTGTGAAGCTGCCGCACAGCAGCTGTTTTCCGATTACGTTAGTGTTTGTTTACTTTTGGGGGGGTTGTTTTCAGTGTTTAATAAACGTGTTATTTGTTATAAAAACGCTTGCCTAACTCATATATATTTATTGTTGCCTGAATACGTAACAAGATCGATCCAGAGTATTAATAATCCACTCTCACAAGTGCAGCAACTAGAAGAAATTGGCAGAGAGGAGGGGAGAGGAAAATTTGAAACAGAAGAAACTTAGTGACACAAAAGTCAAAGTTTGGACTCTCTCGAAGTAGCCCATAAAGTCACACCTGTGGCAAATCACTATTGCAATTATTTCGTATGTCGTGGAACCGGATGAGTGGCTATCACGTTGTGTGGTTGTGGTAACCTTGTGGAATCTACCGGTGTGTCGACCTTTGCCTGGGTGTTGGTTCACTTGAAGGGTGTCCTCTTTCTGATACGCTATAGTTCGTGATAATCCATTTGTGGATTCGGTTTGGGATGTCCCATAGTTGAATTCGGGTGTAGTACCACTTGTGTCGAAAGGAGATTCGTTCAAGGTCACTGTCCGTGAGTGTGGAGTGGAACTACTTCGGAGATTAAAAAAAAAACTACTGCTATTGTTATTTTGTATTGCTGTCGTGGAATCTGTGAAATATCGACCTAATTGCCTTCTCACAACATTCGCCTTTGGATTACAAATATCTCGGGTCAATTCACCTGAGGATGGAACTGAACTTTCTTACATGCCGTCCTGAGATTTACTTACCACCTAAGCTTCAAGAAATTTGGGGGTTTATATACTTACAACTATATATGCATAACACCGTTAACTCTTGATTTACCTGGTTTACGTTACCATATGACGTAATTACTAATAAACTAGTGTTTTGTTAACAAGACTGCAGGTTTGTTCCACTGCTGCTGATTCTTTTAGTATTGCGTGCATATAACCGGTACTTTCCCCAGCGGTGTGTGTACGTGACAATATATATCATAAATTCAGTTTATGCTGATTTACATTGTACAGCTGCCATAAAGACAATACATTTCCTGAACTATAACAGTGATGTTAACCCTGATTCGGAAGTTGTCAGGGGAGTCCCCCACCGGTCACGTGTTCACACTTTACTGGATATCTGAAACAGTTGCGGGTATGATTCCCATGCCCCGCCCGCCGCATTTATTTACTGAGCCGAGGGAGCGATCACTGACTGCGGCGTGAAGACATCAACTTTACATCGGTGAGTAATCAGGCCGGCCCCAGGAGGGCAGGTCTTATGTTGGGCAGTAAGTCCCGTTAACCTCCCAGAATTGGCAGTCTCGTTTAGTTTCCCACACAAAACCTGCTGGCGTCACACGGTATGGGATAACGGCAGCGTAGTCGGGATGAGTTGAAGAATTGGAACAGCCCAAGATTGAATGACGGAGTAGACTCGTGCACCGAATGGCCTACTTCTGCTCCTATAACATATGGTCTTATGGCGTCTGACCGGGTTGTGGGACGTTCACTGCGAACTGCCTGAGATTAACCGGGGCGGGGAAGAATGGGGCGGTGATGCCGGGATGAGACCCATCTTTCATCTATCGCACGCTCAGACAAGGCGGTGGGATCCAGATCAGACACGGCCACCCATTATGGGGATGCATTCGTTTCTCACTCCATTCCACTGTTATGACCTGACGATGTGCAGCCAATGTTTCCCGATATATGATCCTATTTATGGGAGAATTGAATCTCCTCCATTCATCTGTGCTTACACATCTGGAGAAGAAGGATGCCTATGTGAGAATGTTGTTCTTGAACTACAGTACAACATTCAACACAGTAGTTCCATCCAGGATCGACAAGAAGCTCAGAAACCTCGGCCCTGACCTTGCCTTGTCCAGCTGGATCCTGGACTTCCTGTCAGATCCCCAGCAGGCTGTAAGAGTAGGCTCCATCACCTCTGCCCCTCTGAATCTCAATAGAGGGGACCCTCAGGGCTACGTACTGAGTCCTCTCCTTTACTCGCTGTATACCCATGACTGTATCGCCACCCACAGCTCCAATCTGCTAACTAAATTTGCCGACGACACTTCATTGATTGGTCTTATCTCAAATAATAACGAGGTGGCCAACAGAGAAGAGGAAATCTCTCTGACACAGTGGTGTCAAGAAAACAACCTCACCCCAATGACGCAAAAGCAAAGGAACTGGTTGTGGATTACAGGAGAAATGGAGACGGGCGAACCCCTATTGACATCAATGAATCTCAGCTTGAGAGGGAAACAGCTTCAAGTTCCTCGTCATCCACATCACTGAGGACATCACGTGGTCTGTACAGACCAGATGTGTGGTGAAAAAGGCACAACAGCGCCTCCTCAACTTCAGACAGTTGAGGCAGTATGGTATGGCCTTTATATCATAAGAACTTCCTACAGGGGCATAATTGAGAGCATCCTGACTGTCTGCATTACTGCCTGGTATGCAAACTGTACCTCCCTCAATCGCAGGACTCTGCAGAGAGTGGTGCGGACAGCCCAGCGCATCTCTAGATGTGAACTTCCCATCATTCAGGACAGTTACAAGGATGGGTGTGTAGCAAGGGTTAATAGGATCATCGGGGACCCAAGCCATCCCAACCAGAATCTATTCCAGCTGCCGCCATCCGGGAAGCGGTACAGCAGCATAAAAGCCAGGACTAGCAATCTCCGGGACCGCTTCTTCCACCAGGCCATCAGATTAATGAACTCACGCGGACTTGAGTGTACTCTATATTACATTGACTGCCCTATTTATAATAAATTAATTTAAATTACTATGATTGCACATTTCACATTTGGATGGAAATGTAACGTAAAGGTGTTTACTCCCCACGTATGTGAAGGATGGAAGAAACAAAGTCAATTCAATACAATTCATTTCAAAAAATTGGGCAGTTTAGTTACTCCTTCCTCCAGATCTTTCAATTCAGCAACCCAGTTTGTTTAATTGACATGGGGGAGTCACAAATCGGTCATGTGAGCCTCTCTACTGTGGAGCTGCAGCATCTGCGGGTTGGTTTCCGCCCAACCCGCCCACCTCAGATCTGGAGGGGGAGCTCATATTGCGCATGCTCAGTCTCTGGATAGCTGGTGTGTCCGTTTCCGTTGCGTGTTGATGCTGATCGCCGGCGGGCAGCGGGGGGAAGATTTACTGTCTGCAGGAAAAGCTCCTTTCGGTGAGTATTGAGGACTGTCCTGAGCGGGGAAGCCTGATGAAATGTAAAGAGTCCCGTTAACTCACCAGAACAGGTTGCTGGACAAAACATGCCGGGGTCGATTCGGGTTTTGGACCTTCACACCGAACGCCTGAAATGAGCCTACCCTCAACTCTGCTGCTCTAGTCCCAGGAGCGGGATGAGGCAGGGTGTCGGGACTGCTCCCATCTGTGGAGTTGTTGCTGGGGAACTTTACCTCCATCACCCGGTCCGGTAGCGGATCCAAACGTCACCTGGATCGATAATTGGCCATTCGATTATGCTGTGTTCTTGCAGACACAGAAGGCTAGAGGCAGTACTCCCACCTTTGAGGTACTACCCCATGTGTATGAGCAGTTTAACCTTACTCCTGTTCAGACAAAGCAGTGAGATCCACATTTCTGACGTCCCCTTATTTTGTCTGGGCATTTTTTTCCTAATTCCATTCCCTTGTTACGTCTTGCCGAAACGCAGCCAGTGTTTCCGGGTATATGACCCTATTAATGCGAGAATTAAGCGTATTCCATATATGCGTGTTCCTCAGAGGTTTGTACACATTCGGCAAGTCTCCCTCCAGATGTTCCAGAGCAGAAGCTCAGTCTGTCTCATATTTCTGCACAATGAAAGTGGGAGTCGTTTATTATTGTCACTTACGGATGTACATTGAAAAACTTGTCTTGCATACCATCCATCGAGATCAACATATTACAACAGTACATTGAGGTGAGAGAAGGTAAAACAATAGCAGAATATAAAAAAATATTATCTCATGGAGTTAGATAGTGAGGTCCAGAGTCCAGATTATTAAGCTGTGTCTTATACTGGAGACACTCAATTTGATATAGAGCGGCATGCTAAAGTTTGGGCACTCCTGGTCAAAATTCCTGTTACTGTGAATAGCTAAGCGAGTAAAAGATGACCTGATTCCAAAACGCATGAAGTTCAAGATGACACATTTCGTTAATATTTAAGCAATATTACATTATTATTTCCATATTTTACAGTTTCAAAATAACAAAAAAGGAAAAGGGCCCGAAGCAACAGTTTGGGAACCCTGGATGGTCAGTAACAACCCCCTTGGCAAGTATCACAGCTTGTAAACGCTTTCTGTAGTCAGCTAAGAGTCTCTCAATTCTTGTGTGGGGGCTTTTCGCCCATTCGTCCTTCTAAAAGACTTCTAGTTCTGTGAGATTCTTGGGTCGTCTTGTATGCACTGTCTTTTGAGGTCTATCCACAGATTTTCGATGATATTTAGGTCGGGGGACAGTAAGGGCCATGGCAAAACCTTTAGCTTGCGCCTCTTGATGTTGAGGTGTGTTTAGGATCATTATCCTGTTGTAGAAAACATACTCTTCTCATCTTCAACTTTTTTTCAGATGGTGCGATGTTTGCTTCCAGAATTTGGTAGTATTTAATTGAATTCATTCTTCCTTCTCCAGTGAAATGTTCCCCATGCCACTGGCTGCATCACAAAACCAATGCATGATCGATCTACCCCAGTGCTTAACAGTTGGAAAGGTGTTCTTTTCATGAAAATCTGCGCTTTTTTTTCTCCAAACATACATTTGTTCATTGCGGCCAAAACATTCTATTTTAACTTCATCAGTCAACAGGTTTCCGAAAGGCATTATGCTTGTTTAGATGTTCCTTTGCAAACTTCTGACGCTGAATTTTGTGGTGAGGACGCAGGAAATGTTTTCTTCTGATGACTCTTCCATGAAGGTCATATTTGTGCAGGTGTCACTGCACAGTGGAACAGTGTGCCTCCACTCCAGAGTCTGTTAAATCTTCCTGAAGAACTCTTGCAGTCAAACGGGGCTTTTGATTTGCCTTTCTAGCAATCCTACGAGCAGTTCTCTGGGAAAGTTTTCTTGGTCTTCCAGATCTCAACTTCACCTCCACCGTTCCTATTTACTGCCATTTCTTAATTACATTACGAATTGAGGCAACGGCTACCTGAAAAATCTTTGCTGTCTTATAGCCTTCTCCTGCTTTGCGGGCATCATTTATTTTAATTTTCAGAGTGCTAGGCAGCTGCTTAGACGGGCCCATGCTGCTGATTGTTGAGACAAGTTTTGGGGAGTCAGGGTATTTATAAAACTTTGAAATGTGCGGCCTTTCCTAACCATGACTGTGAACAAGCCATAGACTTAAAAAGTTTGTTAAGTTCTGAAATTTTGGTAAAAGCTATCTGAGAGCTCAAATCCCATGGGGTGCCCAAACTTTTGCATGTTGCTACTTTCCCTTTTTCATTTTAAAATTGTACAAAACAAATATACTACAATAATCTTTCTTAAAATGTTGAAACGAATGTTTCATCTTTAACGTTTTGATTTTTGGAGATCAGTTCATCTTCTACTCACTTTATTCACAGTAACAAAAATTTTGATCAGGCGTGCCCAAACTTTTGCATGCTACGGTAACAGCAAAATGGAAGCCAACTTTGAGCCTAGTGGCATGTTTTCCGGTTTTTTTTTAAGTCTTCGATCAGGTGGGAGGGTGAGAGGTGATTATGTCTGGGTTTGTGGGAAACTTTAACTATAATGCCTGCATTGCAGCGGGAAATGTAGGCACAGTCTATGGAGAGGCGGCCTGTTTCTATGTTGTGCTCAGCAGTGTCCATAGTTCTCTGTTGTTTCAACTTGTCATGGGCAGAGCAGTATCCGTATGAAGGCGGGAAGTATCCCTATGGGATATCTTCCTTGACGAATTGATGCTTGGTAATAAGCCAAATTTCAAATTTCAAATTCAAAGATCATGCCGAATTTCTTATTGTTTGTTGTAGCTTTGTCATAAGTATCAGCAAACTGTCTTCGGACCTACATCTTCATCGTAAAGTGATCTCTTTCACCGTTTCCGTCATTGAATTTTCTAGGAATAGTTGTTGTTTTATTTGTTTTCTATTTTGTGTTTTTTGTTGTTTTTTTTTTTTCCTTTTGTTAGCTAGGACGACCAGGGGTCGAATTGAGTACAGCACGAGGCAGAGTAAAAGCAGGCATTACAATTTTAGTTTCACCGTTATGAAATAGCTGCAGTGTTGATCGTTCTCATAATGAAACATAGCATGTTTTATTGAGTTTGTTATTTCCTTTCTCAGTAACTTTTGCTGACCCACTTCCTCTGTTTCCATGGTAACGGCCCGCCAGAGCTGCAACAGGTGTGGCACATTTTATCGCTCTGTGGTCACGGCCTCTCAGGGTAGAGACAGTTGCCCCAGGAGCAAATGCAACAGAATGACAGTATGAAGGAAGTATGCTGTGAGCACTGACTGTACGGGATGTATTACACCGGGGTCGGAATAAACAGAGAACTGACCAATTGGAGGGGTGGGGATGACATTTTGGGTTGTTCGAAAAATTTTGAAATCAGCTACTATCTGTGCAATAAAAATAAATACAAACTGTTTTTGCCTGAACGTTTAAAGTAAGAGAAAAGAGAATAGTGGAAACGGTCAGCAGACCGGCAGCATCTTGGACGGTTCCATTTCTGAAACTTCCACCTTTTCTCCTTTCATGGATGTAGCCTGATGTACTGAATTACCAGCATTATCTATTTTATAATTTTACATTTCAAGGAAACATGCAGCCAATCATGTAGGGCAGGATCCCTCACAGTAATAAGATCTTGATCAAATGTGCTCAGTTGAGCTTCCGGAGACAAGCAGAGGTGCATCCGTGTCCTCTCTCAAACTATAGCCTGATGAATCAGCCGAATGACCCGGCACAGCACAGGGTCATTAGGTTCCAGTTCCACCTTAGTCACCCGAATGACCCGGCACAGCACAGGGTCATTAGGTTCCAGTTCCACCTTAGTCACCCGAATGACCCGGCACGGCACAGGGTCATTAGGTTCCAGTTCCACCTTAGTCACCCGAATGACCCGGCACAGCACAGGGTCATTAGGTTCCAGTTCCACCTTAGTCACCCGAATGACCCGGCACAGCACAGGGTCGTTAGGTTCCAGTTCCACCTTTGTCACCCGAATGACCCGGCACAGCACAGGGTCATTAGGTTCCAGTTCCACCTTAGTCACCCGAATGACCCGGCACGGCACAGGGTCATTAAGTTCCAGTTCCACCTTAGTCACCCGAATGACCCGGCACAGCACAGGGTCATTAGGTTCCAGTTCCACCTTAGTCACCCGAATGACCCGGCACAGCACAGGGTCATTAGGCTCCAGTTCCACCTTAGTCACCCGAATGACCCGGCACAGCACAGGGTCATTAGGTTCCAGTTCCACCTTAGTCACCCGAATGACCCGGCTCAGCACAGGGTCATTAGGTTCCAGTTCCACCTTAGTCACCCGAATGACCCGGCACAGCACAGGGTCATTAGGTTCCAGTTCCACCTTAGTCACCCGAATGACCCGGCACAGCACAGGGTCATTAGGTTCCAGTTCCACCTTTGTCACCCGAATGACCCGGCTCAGCACAGGGTCATTAGGTTCCAGCTCCACCTTAGTCACCCGAATGACCCGGCACAGCACAGGGTCGTTAGGTTCCAGTTCCACCTTAGTCACCCGAATGACCCGGCACAGCACAGGGTCATTAGTTTCCAGTTCCACCTTAGTTTGTAAATCTAAAGTGGCAGGAACACCACGACAAATCGCCGAGTTCAAAGCGTTTGTGTGTCATATTAGGATGGAGTCTCTCAGAATATGCAACTGACACTGTACGTGCTTCAGTTTGGGATCGGAATTTCCTCAGTCTGCAGTGAGGCTGAAGTCTCAGACGGTTGGCGTCTACACCACCCGTTGGGACATCATACTTCTCACGTTTTCTGGAGATGTGTGAAGAATAACTATGGAGATAGGTGAAGATGGAAAGTGATGTTCTGTATAAGGACTTTGGTAAAGCCCAACGATCCCGCATGGCAGCTGATCTGGAAGTTTTGGTCACGTGGGATTCACGGGGAACTTGCAAGGTGGATTCACACCGGGCTCAATGACAGGAAGCAGAGAATAATAGAGTTCCTCTTGTCCTTATCTACCTCCCCTTCAGCCTCTGCGACTTCCACCATATCCAAAGTCTTACAACTAAACATATCTTTACCTTCCTCGCTCCCAACCCGCCCTCTTCTTTTAACAGGGATCTCTCCCTCCTCAATTACCTTGTCCTTTCATCCCTCCTCACTAATCTCCCTGAAGTCACTTGACGTGCAAGTGTCCTAACAGTTACACCTACCTGTACACCTCCTCCCTCACCTGTATTCGGAACCCGAAACAGTCCTTCCAGATGCGGCAACACTTCACCTACGGATCTGCTGGAGTCATTTCTTGTATCCCGTGCTTCCGCTGAGGTCTCATTTACATTGGTGGGACCCACATACCGTTTTGTCGGGTATCTCTTTATCATTTGGCACAAGAGGGACTTCGCAGTGGCCAAACATTTTAATTCTGATTCCCATTCCGATACGTCTCGACCAATGGCTTTCTCTTGTGCCAAGATGAGATCACCCTCTGGGTGGAAGAGCAGCACCTTGTATTCCATCTGGTTACCCTCCAACCTGATTGTATGAATATTGAATTCTCCTTCCAGTAAATAAATGCCCCATCCCCACAAACTTCTCAATTCCCCACTCTGAACTTTCATTTCTCCTTACCAGCCTATTACTTCCTCTGTGTCCCCTTCTTCCCTTTCTCCTATTGACAGCTCTCCGATTTTTTCTTCTCCAGCCCTTGACCCGTCCAACGCTTGACTTCACCTGTCACCTTCCAGCTTGCCTCTTTCTCCTCCCCGACCTTTTTATTCACATATCTTCCCCCTCCCTCCTCCGTAGTGAAGAAGGCTCTTTGTCCAAAATGTCGCCTCTTTACTCTTTTCCGTAGATACAGCCTGATTTACTGATTTCCTCCAGCATTTTGTGTTTGCTGCTTTGGATTTCCAGCATTTGCAAGCTTTCACGTCTTTAAGTGAGGTATTAACCATACTAATTACTTTTGCTTTGTTCAGATTATATCTTGGATGTGGTGTAAACTCCTGATCCCCAGACTAACACGGGTTATATAGACCAAAGCACAAATTGCCAGAGGAACTCAGTAGGTCGGGCAGCATCTGTGTAGGGAAATGAACCGTCAACATTTCGGGCTGAGACCCTCCAGGAAATAGTCAGAGAAAAGAGATGCAGGGTGGGACGGTGCAAGAGCTGGAGAGTAAGAGGTGGATCCGGGTGAGGGGGAGGTGGTAAGTTGGAAATAGTGACAGAGGGTGGTGGTGAGTGGTTGGGGCAACACGGGGCTGCAGAAATAGAATTTAATTCCATGAAGGATTAACAAAGAGGTTAGAGACTATATGCTTTAGAGATTTACAAGTCTGATTCTTGGAGGACGATGATGATCCGTGATCGTCCTTACATAAAATAGAGGGCGGCAGATGTGTGGAGACCGAATGGTGCGAGAAAATGAGGATCAGGCAGAAACTTATGGCTGAGATGAGAGAGCCGCCGCCATCTTGTTGATGGTTTGACGGGCTGAATGCTCACCTCCTGCTGCTTCTCATTTAACTTTTCAGTTTTCCTGTCCTATGAGTCCTCGGGGGAATGTGAATAGAAATTAGTATTTATAAACACAGAACTGATTTGCATGAGATCTTTTCGGGTCTGACTTGTGTATCGGATTGGGATAGGAATCAAACCCGTAACTCTGAGAACCGAGAGGTGGAGCGATGGGGACGCCGAGGATGCCTTGGGGTGGGGGGGGGGGGGGAGGGAATATATATATATATATATATATAACGTATGAAGTAACGTGCAAAAGTGCGGCAGGTCGGTCGGGCAGTGTGTGAGGGGCGAGGAGCAGCGTCACCGGTTCAGGTGGGAGACCATCCACACGTCACCAGATCCAGTTTCTCGCTCCCATTTCAACGCAGATCAGCAGCATCTGCTTCCGCGGCCAGCCCCCGCTCTCACAGTCTCTGGAATGGCGGTGGTTTTCTTTCTGTTCGCTGCTGAAACGTATCGTCGGCTGTGAGCCGGTGGGCTGATCGCTGTCTGCGGGACAAATTGGTCGGGTTCTCATCGGTCAGTGTTAAGGCCCGTCACTCGGGGTGAACGCGACCGGTAATTTCCCATCGGTGAGTACTGAACCCGATCCCGGCTGTGAGGAACCTGATGTTGGGCAAAGAGTCCTCGACCTGGCGGCCTCTTCCCACTTCCTGGATACAACCTGTCGCGGTCGGTCCGGGTTCACACCGAACCGCCTGAGATGAGCCGCCGCTCAGTCCCTGGTGTTCTGGTCCCAGGAGTGGGATAATAGACAATACACAATAGACCGTAGGTGCACGAGTAGGTCATTCGGCCCTGCTGGCCAGCACCGCCATTCACTGTGATCATGGCTGATCATACACAATCAGTACTTCGTTCCTGCCCTCTCCCCATATCCCTTGACCCCGCTATCTAAAAGAGCTCTATCTAACTCTCTCTTGAATGCATCCAGAGACTTGGCCTCCACACCCTTTTGGGGCAGAACACTTCACATATCCACCACTCTCTGGGTGAAAACATTTTTCCGCATCTCGATGAGGTGGTGATGCCGAGACTGAACCCATCCATTAAGATGCACCTGGGAAAATCTACCTCCATCACACGGCCCGGTATCGGATCCAAACTCCACCTGGATCAATAACTGTTTTACATGTTCCCAGCACACTGGAAGCGGCCGTTCGGCCCGTAGTGTTCTTGCAGACACAGGGGTTAAACAGAGTAATCGCACCCGCGGGACACTGTTCCACGTGTATGAGTAGTTTCAATTTCCCCCGTTCAGACGGGACAGTGAGATCCAGATCTCTCACGTCCTTTCGGGGGACTGGGAACTTTATTTCCATCTTATTTCCATGTCTACGACTTGCCGAAATGCTGACAGTGTCCCCGATATCTGGCCCTATTAATGTGAGAATTAAGTCTTGTTCATTTATCTGGGATTCTCGGAAATGTGTACACTCACTCCGGAATTTCCAAAAGAGCAACCCAGGATGTCTATATTTCCACACGATTGAAATGGGGAAGCTTTATTTTGTTTTAAATGTACAGAGATAGAGTGAAAATCGTGTCTTTAGTGTTATCCACACAGATCAATACATTGCAGCAGTACATTGAGATAAAACAATACCAGAGTGTTACGAATCATTCTGGTTGCAGAGAAAGTGCAGTGCAGGTAGATATGTGGTGCAAGGTCACATCGATTTAGACTGTGAGGTCGGGAGTCCACTCATCACGCTGTTCGCTTCTAACAGCAGAATGGACACCGTCCTTGACCCGGTGGCATGTCTGTTTTATTTTATCTTCGCCCCTATGGGAGGGTGAGAAGTGAGAATGTTCAGGGTTGTGGGGATCTTTCATTCTGTTGTCTGCTTTATTGAGGCAGTGGGAAGTATAGATAGAGTCCATGGAGGGGACGTTAGTTTCTAAGTTGTACTCAGCTGTGCCCACAGTTTTCCACTATTTCATTCAGTTAAAGGAAGAGCAGTAACCGTATGAAGATGTAAAGTATGAAGATGGGATAGTTTCTGCAGTGTATTGAAAAAGCGTGTAGAGTAGAAGAGTGCATATACCAAAGTTCTTATTGTTTATTCTGGCTTTGTTATATTGGAATCCATTATCTACTAGTGATTACTATTATTTCAGGATCTATGTATTGCTGGAGGGCCATCGGTGATCGTCCTTCATCCCCTTCTCCCATCTGGCTCCATCTGCTCATCCCCTGCCCATCGTGTTCAATCTCTGTCCAGCCTGTATCCAATCATCTCAATGATATATATCAACCACCTTGTTCAAACTGACCAGCCTGTATCACATTGCTGCAATAATATATTTCAAACTTTGTCTTCATTCTGATGTTTTGTATTGCATCTTTTCCAGGACTGGTCTTTTGATAGCTAGGACTACCAGATGTGTAACTGAACACAGCACACGGCAGGATGAAAACAACCCTGTTTAGTTTCCCCATTACAAAATGGCTGCAGTGTTAATCTTTGTCAAAATGGAACTCATAGCATCTGATGTTTTTCGGTTATTTTCGGTGAGCCACTTCCTGTGTTTCCAGGGTAACAGCCCATCAGAGCTGCAGCAAGTGTTGCCCATTTTAGTGTTCTGTGGTCACCGCCTCTCAGCGTAGACACAGTGTCCTCAGGAGCAAATGTAACAGAACGACGTGGAAGGAAGGGATGCTGTGAGTATTAACTGTGTGGTATGTATTACACAAGGTTCAGAATGAACTCCGAACTAACAAATTGCTTGGGCTGGGGTGGCATTTACAGTTTAGGGTAGCAATCAGTTATTATCAGTGCATTAAAGTAAAGAGGGAAAAAATACTATTGCAGGAAATTTAAGTTAAGGAGGAGAAAATACCGGAGACGCTCAGCAGATCGGCAACATCTCGGACAGTCTCAGTTCTGGAACTGGGTCTTCCACCATTTCTCCTTTCAGAGATGTCGTCTGATGTACTGAGTTCCCAGCATTTTCTACTTTATACTTTTACGTTTTGTTCCTGCTACACTGCAGGAAATATGGCAACCAGCTGTGCTGGGCAAGATCCTATACAGCAAGTGATTATGATTAGATGTGCTTGGTTAAGCTGCTGGGGACAGGCTGAAGTGTAACCGCATCCTCTACACAGCATCGGCCCCGGCAGAGGGTCATTAGGTTCCAGTTCCACCTTAGTTTGTGAATCAGAAATGGCAGGAACACGAAGGCAAATCGCCGGCACCAAAGCGTCTTTGTATTGGTTATAATATTGCGTAGGTGACTCTGAGGATATGGAAATGGCAGTATCCAGGGCTTCAATCCTGGTTGGTAATTCGACAGCTGGGATCGGAATTTTCTCAGCCTGCAGTGAAGCTGAAATTTGGGCATTGGTTATGGGGAAATCATCATCTACACTGCCCAATGGGACATCCTTTCTGTCAAGTATTTGGGAGATTATTTAAGAGTTAACTAGGGAGTTAGGTGAAGTTGGGGAGTGATGTTGTCAAGATGAACATTGGTACAGTCTCTAACAAGATCCCTCACGGCACCTGATCTGGAAGGTTCGGTCACGTGGGATTCACGGGGAGCTGGCGCGGTGGATTCACACCGGGCTGGAGAACAAGAAGCAGAGGGAGATTATTGAAGATGATTTGAGCAAATAGAGGCTTGTGATGAGGGCGATGTGTGTGCCAGTGTCGAGACCTCTATCATTCTTTATTCATGCCATTGATTTGTATATGAACGTACATGTCACGATTAATAAGTTTGAATTGAATTAAACTGAATTGATTTCTTCCATCCTTCACATACACCAGGAGTAAAAGACTTTACGTTACGTCTCGGTCCAAATGTGTCAATGTGTAATCAAAGTAATGTATATTAATTTATAATACATTGAATTGATCATGTGATATAGAGTAAACTCAAATCAGCGTGAGTTAATTAGTCTGATGACCTGATGGAGGAAGCTGTCTAGGAACTTGTTTGTCCTGGCTTTTATGTTGTGGTGCTGCCTCTCGGATGGTAGCAGCTGGAATAGATTGTGATTGGGATGACACTGGTCTCCAATGATCCTCAGGGCGTTTTCTACACACCTGTCCTTGTAAATGTCCTGAATCATGGGAGGTCCCATGCCAGGCGGTAATGCAGCCAGACAGAATGCTCTCAATTGTCCTTCTATAGGAAGTTCTTAGGATTTGGGGGCCAATTCTGAACTTACTCAACCGTCTGAGGTAAAAGAGGCGCTTGTGCCTTTTTCAACATACAAATGCTGTGAACAGTCCACGTGATGTCCTCGGTGATGTGGATGCCGACGAACTTAAAGCTGTTTGCCCTCTCAGCCCCTGATCCACTGATTTCAATAGGGGTTAGCCCGCCTCCATTCCTCCTGTAATCCACAATCAGCTCCTTTGTTTTTGCGACATTGAGGGACAGGTTGTTATTTTGCCACCACTGTATCAGGGAGATGACTTCTTCCTTGTAGGCCACCCCAGTACTGTTTGAGAGGAGACAGATCAATGCAGTGTCGTCGACAAATTGAATTATCAGATTGGTGCTGTGGGTGGCCACACAGTCATGGTAATACAGGGAAAGTAAATTCGGGAGACTGGCTGATAAGGCAACAGGTGACAATGAATTTCAAAGACATCTTGGTCAGTTATAGAGATGGGCTGAGGAATGGCAAATGGTTTCCAACTTAGACAAGTGAGAGGTGGTTCATTTTGGACAGTCAAACTAGGTCGGACTGTAATAGTGAATGGGAGGGCATCGAGTGTTGAGGAACAGAGCGATCTTGGAGTACACGTGTACAGTTCACTGAAAGTGGGCGTGCAAGTATAGAGGTTGAAGAAGAAGGCTTTAATCATGCTGGCCTTCTTCAGTTAGAGCACTGAGTTCTGGATTATGGGTATTGTATTGTTGGTGCGGCTACACAGTATTATGTACAGTTGTGTTCACCCTACTGTAGAAAAGTCATTATCATTCTGGAGAGGTTGCTGACGAGAAATCTGAAGATGTTGCCTGGACTCCAGAGCCGAGTCATAGGAAGAGGTTTGTCGAGCTGGATCTTTATTCCAGGGGAGAAAGAAGATGACATTGTTGGGTATCATAATATTAAGAGTGTAAATGAGAAGTGTAAGTGCAAATGAGAACAAAAAAGGATCCAAAGCAACAGAATTTTTTAAAAAAACAAAATTATAGCGATCACAAGAATAAACAAAATATACATTAAGTATGACAACTTAAAAATATTGATCGTATATCCCTACAGTGACGTTAGGCACAGGAGTGTCTGGACATATGAGACTGACATTGATTCTGTGTCCATAAAGTGACGTTAGGCACAGGAGTGCCCAGAACTAACAAGAAATGTTAAATTAGTAGTAGGTGTGGTGTGGAGAGTGGGTTAGTGAGTGCAGGTGTTGATCAGGCTTACAGTTTGGAGAAAGTAACTGTTTTGAGCCAGATTGTCCTGGCGTGCGTGTTACAGATCCACAATTCCTTCAAGGTAGCACCAGGGCCGTAAAGGGAGATTTGGGCATATTGACCTTTATAACATAGGCTATTAAGAGGGGTGTCACTTGGGGACAGGAGGCTGGACCCAAGTGCAGGACGCAGGCACTGATGTACAAGTGGCGGGACAGGAATAACTAAAGGATAGAACCAGATGGGGAGACCAGGGCGTGCGAAAGAGAAAGGGCCTGCCAGGTAATCCTGGGGTTCAGAGAGAGTTCGTGGCTAGGCTGGATCCCGGAGACCGTGGCTTGGCAGGGTGCTTGGAGTTTTCCGTGGCTAGGCCGGGTCTTGGAGTTCCGTGGCTAGGCCGGGTCTTGGAGTTCCGTGGCTAGGCCGGGTCTTGGAGTGAGTTCCGTGGCTAGGCCGGGTCTTGGAGTGAGTTCCGTGGCTAGGCCGGGTCTTTGAGTTCCGTGGCAAGGCTGGAGAGCCCCCTGGGCGGCCGCATAATTCCTGGGCAGGGCCGCCTCCCTGGCCGGAACACGGAGGCCCGGGCAGGACGCGGAACACCTGGGCAGGTGCGGGCACAATCCGTAGAGGGCAAGGGGTAGGAAAGGGCAGAGACCTCAGGGTGGGCCGCATACTTCTGGGCAGGTTCGCCTCCCAGACGGGAACACGAAGGCCCGGGCAAAACGAAGGACCCCTTGGCAGGTAGCGGACACAACCCATCAGAGGTGAGGTGTAGGAAGGGGAAAGAACCCCTCCGCCGGGAAAAGGCAGTCCGGCCTGCTACCTGACGGAGGCAAGGTATCCGAGGGGAACTTGGTCCGGGGTGACTCCAAGGCTGATTCACGGAACTTGAGGTTGAAGACATGAGCCCTGCAAGCCGGGACGTCCGGAGCGAACAGAGCCGATCGGACGAAACACCTCGGAACATGGCAAACGAGCTCGTACAAGACAACCAGTGAACAGGACAAAACAGGTCAGAGTAAGACGACCACCCCAACTCGGCTCGGTCTCAGAGTCCCTTATATCCCCCTGCCAGCTGATAGGCAACAGGTGCACCTTCTTAAGCCAAGGTGATCCTGTTTGGCTTAAAGGTGACAGGAGGGACGGCTGCAAGACCCGGAGTCCGGAGTACGCGGACCGGATCAAGACCCGGAACGCGGCTCAGGACCGGACCATAACAGGGGGTTGGGATAATAATGATAAAGTTGTAAAAGACACCGTGATTCCCAAATATGCAGAACTGTGTGTAGTTCTTTTCAGCTGCTTGGAGGAAAGATATCGATAGGCGTGGAAGTGTACAGGGAAAATTACACGGACATTGCTGGTAACTCAGGAAATAATTATAGTGACAGGTAGAACTGGATAGAACTTGATTACCTGGAATGCAGGGGAATGAGGGGGTACACTAGAAGTTTTTTCAATTTTTCTATGCCATTTGCCCTACAATTAAAGGGAGGGTCCAGTGACCCCTGGTTGAGAACCCCTGCAATATATGATGGTATAAATAGGGTAAATGCGGGTGGGCATTTTCCCCTCAGGTTGGATCAGATCATCGATCTAGGGGGATCGTACATTTACGGGGAATCTGAGGGGGAACTACTTCACTCAGAGGGTGTGCGAATGCGGAAACAACTCTCAGCAGAGGTAATAGATGAAGGTTCAATAGTAGGATCTGAGAGATGTTTGGTTGGGTATATGGATGAGCGAGATCTAGAGGGCTATGGTCTGAGTGCAGGGCGATAGGACCACACTGGACACGGCACGGACCGGATGGGCTAACAGGCTTGTGTTTGTCCTGTCATTGTTCTATGAATCTGAATTGAAACTTCTACACATAATCGACATTTGTTGCAGACGTGTCGTATCCAACAATGTGTTTTTATTTCGGACCAGCATCTGCACTGCTGAGAGTTCAGTAGAGCTGGAATTACCATGAGGTTTACTGAATGCACCTCGAAAGGGTAAAAACAAGCACTGGAATTTGGAAGGATGTTGAACATGTTTCTCGCTCTCTGGTTGCTGACTCTCAGTGGAGAGAGAGTGGACTGAGATAAGAGGATTCTTTGAGCATTTACTGTACGAGATGGAATGTATTGTAGGGATTGTATTTATGCAATTCCTTTCAGGGTATCAATCATCTTGCAGCCAGTCCATTGTTTCTGCATCAATAAAATATAAAAAAATCTCCTCTACTGAGTTTCCAGTGCTATATTTTCAAAGTTATATTTAACACATTTTGTTCCTGTTACACGACGGGGAAAGTGGCTGCTAATTGACCTGGGCTACACCGCACTCAACAATAAAATAATGAACAAATGTACTCAATGTAACTGGGAGACAATTTGAAGTGTATCAGCACCCTCTTTGTGACCAAATGCCCATGTTTCCCAACTGCGCTCCGTCCAGACAAAAGATCATCAGGCTCCATTTCTGTCATGGTTTGATCTGGGTGTGTACGTTTTGATGCTTGCTCTACAATCTTGGGATTTGGCTCCAAGAATATGAAACTGTCAGAGTTTGGGCTTCGGTCTACGTTGGTGCTTTTACAGATGCGGCTGGACGTTCCTCCTTCCACAATGAAGCAGACGTCTCCGGTGACTGGATATTGGTAGCGCGAATCTCTCAGTGTGGGATGTAGGAACACCCAGTGTGAGATGTGGAAAAGATGTGTGAGGCTCTCGGTGTGGGCTGTGACCCTCTGAAGTTGGTTCCTGGGATACCACACATGTTTTGACCCAGATAAAATGAATCAGGTGTCAAGTTGTCCGGGTTTATGAGCTACTGAGCGAGTATTTCTGTTCTGTGCTCAGATGTTTGGTTCCTTTGGAAGTAAAGCAGAGAATAAGTTCCCAATCCTTCCATCACAGGGAGAGGCTGTGATTAAATGCACTGTTTTATGTTTGCACCAGTAGAAAAAGACTGGGGTTTCAGAATTCAATTCACATTTGGAAATTCCCCCCCCCCCCCCACTGTCACCTGTCTACCTGCCAGTGGGAGTCAAACAGAAATTCAAGATGCTGAAGATAGAACAGAACGTTGAACAGTACATCACAGGAACAGACCATTCAGCTACAATGATGTGCAAACCAGCTGAAAAGTAAATCAACCTCCCCAAAAAAAAGCTAATGACTCCTACCTACACAATGTCCGTATACTCACAATCTTCCTCGCACCCCTGTGTCTATCTAAATTTATTTTAAAAGCCTCCAGCGTATTTGCTTCCACCACCCTAACAGACAGCGCATTCCAGGAATCCACACCTCTCTGAGTAGAACAACTTACCCTCAAATTTCCTTTGCATCTACTCCTTCATACCTTCATTTCATGTCCTCTGGTATTAGACATTTCTAACCAGCAAAATGATACTCCCTGTCTACTCTGGTGATGTCTTTCATAATCTGAAAAACCTGTATCAGATCTTCCCTCAGTCCGCACCGCCCCATGGAGAAAAATCCAAGATTTCCCATTAAAAACTGGATGATGTTTGAATCCATTCTGACGAAAGGTCAGGAAAACGAATCGCTGACTTTTTTCCTCTCCCCACAGCTGTCCCTTACCTGTTCAGCGTTTCTAGTGATTCCAGTTTCTCTTTATTACATTCACCCTAGAACATTTGAAATCTCCTGCGAATGGACCACTGTACCAGCGCTCGTTTTGTCAGAGTTGATAGAAGAGTAAAGAAACCATAGCTTTTCCCACTCCATTATCCTGGTAACAATTGTCATGTTTTTTCCCGGAAATGTATTCAGTACAGCTGTTGCTAACAAGGTTCACCAGAATAATTTGAGGAATGGTAAGCATTATTCATGAGGAGCATTTGATGGCTCTGGGACTGTGTTCATTGGATTTCAGAGGTATGGTGTTTGAGGCTTGTGGGGTGGAGTGTTTGGTGAGGGGTGATTATTTACACCAATTGAATAATAGCAAGTCTGGATGCAGTGAGAATGGAGAGTGTGTCTTGACTAGCCACGGAGTCTGGGATCTGAAACTACTGCCTTAGAATAAAGAAGCATCACTTTAAATCTGAGATGTGAGAAATTACTTCAGAAAAATGTTGGGTGAGATGTGGAATTTGTTACCACAGAGGGTGGTGGAGGATATCGTTGGGTATATTTATATTCTGGATTGCTAAATAGGTTGAGTATTATAACAGGGAAGCAAGAATACGGTGTTGGAAAAAAATCCTCCATGATTGATTATGAAGCAGAATAGATTGACCGAATCACATGATTCTACTCCTATGTATACTTGTATCTTATATCATGACTGAACGATGACTTCTTTGTATCCCATCACAAACAAGAGAACATTTTCAAATGCTGGAAATCCAAGCAACACACTAAATTCTGGAGGAACTCAGCAGGCAAGGTAGCATCTATGGAAGAGAGTAGAGTCGACAAACAGATGCTGCCTGGCCTGATCAGTTCCTCCAGCATTTTGTGCATGTGTTCTTGTGTATCCAATGTCAGGCTTCTGACTCCGAGTTTCCATTCATTCAGTCAAGAGAAAGTTTGGTGAGTCTCATTTACGCTAGCACTGGTCCTTTAGACATTACATTTCTGTAGCAAGGAAAATAGAAAATACCTGGAGTGAGACTGAATAAATCTAGAAGTACCAGTTATGCCAGTTGCAATCATCCCAGATCTGCTGCCAGCATCAGCTCTGTGAAGCCACGCACATTCTCTCATATTGGTTGCTCATTTCAAACATACCACTTCTGATGTTTCCTTGCTTGTCTGTGTTAAGTCAGAATAATTTCAAAATGCCTGACAATTTCCTCCCTCTAGAAGACGCCACAGTTGTTTCCTGCTGTAGTGATTATATCACTGCAGTGATAGCCTAACAAACTTTTTCAACCTTTGTCCAGTCTGTGTCCCACCAACTCAATGATATCTATCAAACATCTTATACAATTTCTGTCCAACCTGTGCCCACCCATAATTAGCTATCAACAATATTTCTCCGCCATTGTCTTCATCGTGATGTATTTTGCCTCACTAAGTTACTTCCGTAATCGGTGTTTATTACTTGTAACTACCAGAGGATTTATTTAATGCAGAATGAGGAAGGATAAAGACAGTAACCACAATTTTAGTTTCAAAGTTACCAAATGGCCTCTGTGTTAATCTTTGTCAACAGGTGACACTCCATTTAAAGTTGAGTCTGTTATGTACTGTTTTGGTCATTTTTGGAGAGTTAATTTCTCTGGGAGCAGATGTAACAGATTAATAGTGGGGTGGGGAGGAAGATGTGAGCATTGACCGTATCGGTTGCATCGACCCTGTGTTGGAATGAGGAGAAAGCTAATGAATGTGGGCATAACATTTGTGCAACTTTTTCCAGGCCATCACAAACATCTTGTAAACAGTTAATAGTTGTGCATCTTTTAAAGTAAAAAGAGAAAATGCTGGACGTGTTCAGCTGATCGGGCAGCATCTTGAACAGTCCCAGTTCTGATGCTGGGTCTTCACCAGTTTTTCTTTTCACAGATACGATCTGATGTATGGAGTTACCAGCAATTTACTTTCAATTTTATATTAAACACGTTTCGTTCCTGTTAGCCTACAGGAAATGTGACGGCCAACTGTGCTGGGCAAAATCTCGTTTAACAATAAGAGAATGATAAAATGTGTTCAGTTTAGATGCTGGAGACAATGCGAAACGTATTCATGCCTGCTGGAGATCCACGCCCATGTTTTCCAGCCTAATATCTGGCTCAGTCAGAGGATTATCAGGTGAAAATGAAGAGTATGCTTTCATTAGACCGAGAGTCTTGGGTCTCACATCACATTCTCAGTATAAGGAAGCTTACCTTTAAAATTGAGATGAGGAGAATATCTTAATTAAAGGGTGGCAGATAAATGTAATTTGGTGTCACAGAGTGTGGCTGAGGCTGCCATTTAGGCATATTTATGGCAGAGGTTAATATATTTGTGATTTGAAGGTAGCTTCGGGGTTACAGGAGGAATATGGTGTTGGAATAAAACTCAGCCATGGATTGAATTGTAGAGCAGACTCGATGGACTAAATCAGTAATTCTGTTCTTTTGGCTCATGTCCCACCATGACTGAATGATGACTCCTTCATCACCCATACCAGCTTTAGTACCGTGCCAGGGACAATTACAGATTTGTTCACTACGATCATTATATTTATCTTAAATGTTTAAATTTCAGTTTTTTTGGAACATTGAGCAGAAATGTTCTCCTTTGTATTGGTAACGTGGTTTATTATCTCTCTGGTTAAAGTTTGACCTGTGTTGAGAGATTTATTGGAAGAAAACCCCACAACTGGAAGCGAACCACAACTGAAAATAAAAGAACAGCAGCAGGTGAACCAGGGCTGAGAGCATCAGCTGAAGAGAACGCGTCTGACTCAGGGTTTCCTTTGATTTCGTCAGGAGAAAGACTAGTGAGTCTCAGTTACTCAAGCACTGGTCTTTACATACTACATACCTACACAAAGGAGGGTAGGAAATAGTTGGAGTGAGACCAAATCTGCCCAGAAATACCAGTTATGCCTCTGTCAGATCCAGTTACAATCACTACAGGTCTGATGATGTGCTGTCCGTATTCCAGCTCTTTAAAGTCACACTCATGCTCCCAGTGTTTGCTCATTTCAAGGACTTGCATCTTGTGAAATAGGATTTGTTCATTTCTGAGTGGGGAGATGGAAACAAAGTGGAGAGTTCATAAATAATATCTTTCAAATAAAATAATTGTTTGAACTTGCTACAAACTTGCTTGGCCTTTTCTCCTTGGAGCGATAGAGGATTGGAGCTGAGCTGATAAAGGTGGATAAGATGATGAGAGGCATTGATCGTGCGGATAGCCAGAGATATTTTCCCAGGGCTGAAATGACTAATATGAGGGGGCATAGTTTTAAAGTGCTTGGAATTAGATGGAGAGGGGATTTCAGGGGAGTAGGGGTGTGTGTGGAATGCAACGCCGACGACTGTAGCGGAGACGGATACAATAGGGTCTTTTAAAAGAGTCTTAGATGGGTACATGGAGCTTAGAAAAATAATTTTATACATTTGGATAATTCTACACAGTTTCTAGAATAGGTTACATGGTCGGCAGAACATTGTGAGCTGAAGGACCTGTAATGTGCTGCAGATTTCTATGTTCCATCACTAGGTTATTGATATAGGTGACAAGTAACAATAGGTGTAAACACGGGGAACATCACTAGGCACTGGCCTCGATTCCAAGAAAGAGTCTCTCAGTATCACCTTCTGTTTCCTGTCATTCAGCTGTTCTCAGACTCTGGGGCTGTCACAAACATAATGTTAACAGGAAGATTGGACAGTAATTACCGTGAAAAAAGAATAGTTGCTTCCTGAAAGGTCACGTATCCTGTCTGATTCAATGGACTAACTCCTCCCTTGTTTACGACTTAATTTGTCCTGGGACCCATCTTCTGGGTCACACTGCATCTGACGACCCATATCCCCAAACCTCCCTCCCCCCCATCTATGGCGCCAAACCCTTTCTACCCTTTACACCACACCCGCACACTAAGACTGATCCACATCTTCCACATCCTCCCTCCATCCTGCCAATGGCCCTACACCCTTTCCACAATTTACCCCACACCCGCACATGTAGACTTATCCACATTCTCCCTCCCAGCTTAGGGAACCACAAGTAACTGATCCCACAGTCTCGGCTCGGGCACGAAACTAGAACGAGAGCTGCAAGACCAGACAGCCTGGACTCTCCAGCCATCCGGCTCGGTCCTGGAACCACTTTCACCGCAACAAACGCTCGATTTACACAAATCTGGGATCAGCCTCTTCTTCCCCGCCGCCTGAACTGAAGAACCAGTGGATGACACCTGTTAGGTTTCCCTTGTTGTTCCCCTGAAATCATTAAAAACGTCTGTTGAACAGCTTTTCAAAACAAGCTGTCACTCGCATGTGACTTCACTCTGCACCCCTACCTGCCTGATGATACGTGTGGGTTTCCCACACGGGGATCTTGACGTCACTCTGCGCCCCCACATGACTGATGTCATATGTGGGTTCCCCACACCAGGATCTGACGTCGAGTATGTAGTTCCTTATGTTACCTAGGCGCTGAGATGGTTGAACTTTACTGGCTAAGGTAACAACTACCTGACCCACCCTACCCCACCATAGATTCAACAGAGTAGTTACACTCTTCCCATTGGTGCAAAACGATGTCAATCACTGTTTACACTTAATAGCCGAGGCGGACTAGCCGTGTGGGTGTTACCCCTGCTGATACATCTTCCGCTCCCGCACCGAAACTTCCAATTGAATGGGAACAATTCCCAAAGTTAATGTCGCACTTTTTGATTTATTTCCATTTCCCTCCACGGGAAGTAGGGAGCGTTTGTAAAGTGATTTCTGCGGCTGGAGTATAATGTATCTCTGACAGGCAGGAGGAGACCGTCGGTCCATTGGCTTGATGCAGGCTCCCTGCGGAGGGAGTGATCCAGCAGAAAGATGAGGGGGAGGGATTTTACTGAGAGGATAAAGGTGGTGTGACAGGAGGTAGGCAGGATGGAGTCTGAAAGGATGTTTGGCCTGGTGGGGGATCAAGGAGCCGGATGGGGAAGGAGCCCATTAACAGTCAGGAAGAGACATGAGTGGTTCGTCTATGGAAATTCCTAAGCCCACGGTGGTGGCGAGCAGAGATATTCACTACTTTGTTGGACAAACACTGACAGACTGTTGAGCAGCAAGTGGGGTTGTAGGACCTTCACACCGAACTGCCGCTCAGCCCCGTTGGAATAGGCCCGACACAGGAAATTAGGACCATCTCTGTGGGCACTGTTTTTAGCATTTTCTCGTTGGGCTGAAGGGTCTGTGTCTGTGCTCTGTAGCTCTGGGACTCTATCAGCAGGATGCGCCAGATATTATTGGACAGACATACAGATGTGGTGTGGAAGTTGATGGTATTGGGAATGTTTAGTCCCTGAGCAAAGTGCTGCTCTGATACAGGGGCTGGAGGTACTGTCATATTCACAAAGTGATCGCTCTCCTTCTGACCTTTTCATGTAATTCAGAACATCACCAGCAGGTGGAGCTTTCCTGCACCAGGACCATTGTGTAAACAAGAAGAGACAATCAACAATCACCAGTCAGAAGCAGAATGGACACAGGTATGATCAGTGGAATCTATATAATCTATTATATTGGTGCACAATAGTTCAGATGATGAATCTTAAACAAATGCAAACAGGGCACAGAAAAGTTTCATCAAACACCGGTAACGGTCCAATCATTCCGCTCACCATGCAAAACGTCACCTGAGTGAAAGCAGCAGAAAGTCGTGAATAAAGTGGTTGTGAGCGAAACACAGTCAGGAATGTGACAGTGGTCCTGTGGTTGACGTTACAGTCCAGAGAAGAGAAAGGGTCTGTTTCACCTCCAGACAGGCCCTGATATGGAAGATGTTTCCAACTTTCATCTCTTAAATCTGGTGCCAGATAATTGGAGCATGTCCAGGAAACATAGAAACATAGAACATAGGTGCAGGAGTAGGCCATTCGGCCTTTCGAGCCTGCATCGCCATTCAGTATGATCATGGCTGATCATCCAACTCAGAACCCTGTACCTGTTTTCACTCCATACCCCCTGATCCCTTTAGCCACAAGGGCCATATCTAACTTCCTCTTAAATATAGCCAATGAACCGGCCTCAACTGTTTCCTGTGGCAGAGAATTCCACAGATTCACCACTCTCTGTGTGAAGATGTTTCTCCTCATCTCGGTCCTGGAAGTCTTCCCCTTTATCCTTAAACTATGACCCCTCGTTCTGGACTTCCCCAACAACGGAAACAGTCTTCCTGTATCTAGTCTGTCCAATCACTTTAGAATTTTATACGTTTCAATAAGATCCCCCCTCAATCTTCCAAATTCCAGTGAGTATAAGCCTAGTCGATCTCAGGAGTTCTGGGCTTGAGCGACATGAGTACATTTCGGCTTGTGGAAGGGCGATTACCTGTAGGTTTTTGATATTTTTGCACAGTGGAGATGTGGGGAGCTTCCTGGAGTCCGTTTTCTGTGGCTGAGTTGGAGAATGTTTACAATGGGTGGAATAGTTTAGGGATCAGCTCATTGTAAATGAGTCACTCTTACAGATTTACTGTGTGTTATCACACTTTAATGCACCAATGAGCATGAAATTCTACTGATGCTACAAATCCAGATTAAACACACATGCGCAATGCGGGAGGAATTCAGCAGGTCAGGCAGCATCCATGGAAATAACAAAGAATCTACGTTTTGGGCCAAAGTCCTTCTTCAGGACTGGCCAAGGAAGGTCGGCTCTCATGAAGGGTCTCAACAGTTTTGAAAGTCCGTGAAACCGGCTTTACGGACTTAGTCACAGCCCGGTGTATAGTCATAGACTAAAGAATGCAGCGCAAGTGGCGAGAACCAAGAAGAGTATCCTCCAGGGAGGCAGAGGAATAAGAGGCTGTACGGGACAATATTCAGGAATCTTTGAATCTGAATGAATACGGCACAGTTGTCCCCGACTTCATTAAGACCAATGTGGATGAGTGGGTTCCTTCGAGAACATTTCATAAATACCCAATCAAAAGCTGTGGGTGAACCAGGGGATTTAAACTTTCATAAACTCTGCCCGTTTAGAAAATCGCCTGTACTTGTGTTCCTTCTAAGTGCATAACCATACACATTTCCAACTCTGTATTGTCTGCCAGTTCACTCACTATTCTCCTAATCTCTCCAGAGTAGGTCCACCTCCTGCCCCTCTGCTTCCTCAATACAACCTGCCATTTTACCTATCTTTGTAATGTCTGTGAACGCGGCTGCACAGCCAACAATTCCATCATTGATGTGTAAACAGAAGAGGTCCCAACACAGACCCCAGTGGAACACCGGCAGCCAACAGGAAAAGGCTCCATTTGTTCCCATTCTGTGCCTCCTGACAATCACCCTGTACTCTGTGCATGCCAATATCGTTCCTATAATACCATGGACACGTACATTGCTTAGCAGCCTCAAAGATCTTCTGAAAATCCAAGTAAGCAGCTTCCACTGATTCTCCTTTGTCCACCCTGCGTGTTGTTTCTTTAAACAATTCCAACATATTTGTCAGGCAAACCATGCTGACTTTGCGCATGAGAAAAACTGCAGATGCTAGAAATTCAAGGACACACAAAATGCCGATGGGTCGCAGCAGGCCGGGCAGCATCTATAGGAAGAAGTACAGTCAACGTTTCGAGCCGAGACCCTTCGTCAGGACGAACTGAAAGGAGAGGTAGTAATAGATTTGAAAGTGGGAGGGGGAGGGGGAGATCCAAAATGATAGGAGCAGACAGCAGGGGGAGGGAAGAAGCTGAGCAGGAAAGTTGATTGGCAAACGGGATCAAAAGTTGCAGAATGGGGAGGATCATGCGACGGGAGGCGTACTGAGAAAGAAGGAGGGAGTGAATCCAAAGGAAGTTGGACAGCAGGCAAGGCGTGATTGTGAGAGATGGAGAGAGAAGAAAAAAGTGAAACAAAGAAAAGGGGGAAAAGTAAAAATAAATACAAAAACAAAAGGTAAATATAAGTAAGGAATACGGTAAGAAGGGGAGGAGCTGCATTAACGGAAGTTAGAGAAATCAGTGTTCATGCCGTCAGGTTGGAGGATACCCAGATGGAATATAAGGTGTTGTTCCGACAACCTGAGTGTGGCTTCATCTTGACAACAGAGTAGGCCATGGATAGACATACCAGAATGGGAATGGGGCGTGAAATTAATATGTGTGGCCATTGGGAGATCCTGCTTTCTCTGGCGGACAGAGCATAGTTTTTCAGCAAAACGGTCTCCCAGTCTGCGTCGGGTCTCACCAATATATAGAAGGCCGCACCGGGAGCACCAGACGCAGTATACCACACCAGCCGACTCACAGGTGAAGTGTCGCCTCACCTGGACGGACTGTCTGGGGCCCTGAATAGTGGTGCGGGAGGAAATATAAGGGCAAGTGTTACACTTGTACCGCTTAAAAGGATAAGTGCCTGGAGGGAGATTGGTGGGAATGGGTGTTGGAGACGAATGGACGAGGGAGCCGCGTAGGGAGCGATCCCTGCGGAAAGCAGAAGGGGGCGGGCGGAGGGAAAGATATGCTTCCTTTTGGAGGTGGCGGAAGTTACGGAGAATTATATGTTGGACGCGGAGGATGTTGGGGTGGTAGATGAGGACAAGGGGAACCCTATCCTGAATGGGGTGGCGGGAGGATGGGGTGAGAACAGATGTGCGGGAAATGAGAGAGAGGCGTTTGAAAGCAGAGTTGATGGTGGAGGAACTGAACCCCCTTTCTTTAAAAACGGAAGACATCTCCTTCGTCCTGGAATGAAAAGCTTCATCCTGAGAGCAGATGCAGCGGAGACGGAGGAATTGTGAGAAGGGGATAGCATTTTTGCAAGAGACAGTGTGGGAAGAGAAATAATCCAGGTAGCTATGAGAGTCTGTAGGTTTATAGTAGACATCAGTGGATAAGCTGTCTCCAGAGGTAGAGACAGAAAGATCCAGAAAGGTGAGGGATGTGTCGGAAATGGAGCAGGTAAATTGGAGAGCAGGATGAAAGTTCGAGGCAACGTTAATGAAGTCAATGAGCTCAGCTTGCGTGCAGGAGGCAGCGCCAAAGCAGTCGTCGATGTAGCGAATGATAAGTGGGGGACGGATATTAGTATACGCTTGCAACATGGACTGTTCCACAAAGCCAACAAAAAGACAGCCATAGCCCCAGTGCTGGGCCCATACGGGTGCCCATGGCTACACGTTTAGTTCGGAGGAAGCAAGAAATGCAAAGAAAAAAAATAGAAAGTACCAATTCCGCTAGACAGAAGAAAGTGGTTTTATGGGCGTTCTGGTTATGTCTGGAATCCAAAAAGAAGCGGAGAGTTTGAGTCCTTCGCTCTCCACTTTTCTTTGGATTCCAGACCTAACCAAATTTCTATAGATGTATCATAGCGAGCCTACTAATTGTCTGCATCAACATCTGTTATGGAAGGGCCACTGTATAGGATCAGAGAAAAGCTGCAGAAAGTCGCAAACTCAGCCATTTCCATCTTGGAGGACACCTTTCCAGCATTGGGGACGACATCAAAAGGCAATAATTAAAAAAAAAAACAGTCTCCGTTATTAGGAACTCCCGTCACACTCTTCTCCTTCCATCAACAAGGAGGTACGGGAGCCTATGGACACATACTCAGTGTGTTAGGGACTACGTCCTCTCTGTTATCACTGGAATACTCAAAGCGTTAATCATCAGATTCAGTGGAACCGTTTGGAAATATTATGGCGCTTTACAGCATTGGTCGAGGATTGAGTACTAACATAGAAAAGTCTTGATATAGCTGTTGGAAACTTTGATCAGGGCCCAATTGCAGATTGTGTCCAGTTCTGGTTGTGGGGTCTCCCGACAAAGTGCAGAACAATGCTGTATGGATTACAGAGTATCAGATATAAGGAGACATTGGACAAGCTTGTATTTCTTTCTTTACATTCTCAGGGTTTGATACTGGGGTGTATAAAGCAGAGAGGCATATATTGCATAGGCAGTCGGCCACTTACTCAGGAAGGACATATCAAATCCAGTGGGCATGAGGTTTTGTGAGGGGATTGTGCAAAGGAGAATTGCAATGCTCGTTTTCCATTGAGAGTGATCAGAGCCTGGAACACGCTGCCAAGGAGCTAACGGTAGAGATACGACTGCAGTGTTTCAAACACAGTCAAACCGGCACATGGACAGGCAGGGACTGGAGGTATATAGACCATGAGCATGTAGACAGGATTGTTTCACCTTCGCCTCGTGGTCGACACAGATGGGCTGTCAAGAAGGGGATGTTCTGTGCTGTACTGTTCCAATTTCTATATGCCTGTTCACAGATCTGAATTCCGCTATCTCCAAGTTCTTGTCAAACTGTGAGGATCACCAACTGTTCTGGTTGACGATATTCTACATGGAGCGACTGCAGCAGGCTATAGAAGAGGGTGTGGAGAATCTCGGCCTCATGTTAACCGGCAAGGATCGCTTCACGGCACGAGAGTATCATGTAAGTGGAAAGGACACCAACAGATTGAGTGTCGCTGGTTCAACAGCCTGGCAGAACAGATGTAAACAAATAGGTCTGTGTGGTCAACAGGGCAGACTAGGGGTGCAGCCATGCTGAGCCTTTATTTGGCAGATACAAGATGTGACAGGAGTCTCTCCAATTACCTGAACACATTCGTTTTTAGTCGGGTTAGGATACAGTCAATGATTGAAGGGTGATTGTTAGTGTTGTGACATGTGATGGGTAGTTTCAACGATCAGAGAAAGGTTTTATATTAATCTGTCCAACTTCCCAAGATTTGACCAATGATTGACCCGGCCGACCATGCAACAGTGTTGCCTTGAAGACTTCTGGGATCCCACAATCCATAATGATTGTACTGTCTTTCTCCACCCATGTCTGAGCTCTGCATTCACTTGTCATTCGATCCCACGGAATCAGTTGAACAGACAGAACTGGACTAGTGTCTCTCCTTTGAACTACTGACGCTGTCTCTTTTGATCATATATCCTATCATGCCTTATTGTCCAGTTACATTCAGTTCCTTGTGACAGTGTCAGTTTGAAGTAGCAATTACTACAGCATGTGATGTCAGCACTGAGAATTGCATAATTAGAGTAACTGAAAATATTCCAAATATCCACAGCTAACCTCGGCACATTTACTTGCTGCCAACCAGACTGAATTTTAGCAAAGATACATTAATTGTAACTGTCCACTACATTTTCCATCAGACAGCTGACTGTTTCACTTCAAACTTCCTTCTCTACATTGCTACCAGTTAGATTTGGCCTCACATACATGCACAAAGGTCCTGCGATTCACTGTCAGTTCCCAGCTGTCGGCTGACACTGGACCCTCATGGATCCCAAGAGTGAATTGTGAAATTGCTGCAGTTCACCAGGGATTTACCGCAGCCGAAATCGATACCCTGCTATCGTCCGATCTCCACAGTACAGCAACGGGCACTTCGGCCCAACTATTCCACACTGACCCAGCAACCTGCTTAGCCCCATCGAACTGCAACCAGTCTGGAAATGTCGTACTCCTCCCATCCATGTACTTACACAAATTGCCCTTAAATGCAGAACAACAACTTCAGGTGGTAACCTCTAAGTGAAGAAGTACCCCTCATATTCCCTTTCACCTTTCACCTTTAATCGATGACATCCAACTCCATTCACACCCAACATCACTAGCAAATGCTTATTTGCATTTATCAGTACTATACATTTTAAAAACTTTTATACTTCTCTTTCTGTTGTAGCAGAGTTTTAACACTTTACTTAAAATAGAAGACAGAGACTCTCTGGGCTCAGTTCGCAGCGAGAACCTTTATTGTCGTGATGATCACGGAGAGTCACCCCTCACGGTGGAGAGACTGACTCTGACCAGACGCGTATGCGAGTTGACCTTTATACAGATAGATGAAACGGTTTAACGGACAAGAAAGTAATCACATCGTATGTCACGTCTTAGCCTGCGGTTTTAACTAAGCTGCTGCAGTTCTCGTAAGAACGTTGCTCTGCGGAAGTAAGGCGTTAATCACCTTTGACACACATACTAAACCGAATGTTCCAAACAGGGGCCCCTAGCAGCAAGCAATCAACATTCTGCAAATGCAGAGTTTTCACCACCATACTTACTCTTACAAATGTCTCTTGATTCTCCGACACTCTAGGTAATAATGTTCTAACCTATTCAGACTTCCTCTATCTCTCACGTTCGCAAGTCCTGGGGACATCCTTGTCAATTTATTCTGCACTCTTTCAATTTTACCTATAGGTCGGTACACACAATACTCCAAATTATACCACAGCAATATCTTATTCAATTTCAACATAATATTCCAACTTCGGCAGCCAATAATATGATATATGGAATCCTAAGTCCTAAGTAGTAGCAGAAGGTCATACAAGAGTCTCCTGCGGTCATCACCCTCCAAAGCAGGTATACCACTTTTGAGTCTGTTGGGGAAGATGGCTCATCAGGTGAAAGCAGCAGTAGCCAGGATCATGGCACCATGGGTGGACTACGCAAGAGGGCAAGAAAAAGAGTGGCAGAGCTGTTGTGGTAGGGGTTTCAATGGTAAGGGGGAATAGAGTGGCCGAAAACGGGACTCCTGTATGGAGTGTTGCCTCTCGCGTGCAAGTGCCAGAGATGTCGTGGAGAGGCTGCAGGGCACTCTGAAAGTGGACGGTGAGCAGCCAGCTGTCGTGGTGCATGTAGGTACTAAAGATATAGGACAAAAGCGGGATGCGGTCCTACACACTGAAGTTAGGGAGCCAGGAGATAAATTAAAGAGTAGGACCTCAAAGGTAATCATCTCAGGATTTTTACCAGTGCCACGTGCGAGCCAGAGTTGGGATAGCAGGATAGCTAAAATTAATATGTGGCTTGACCGGTGGAGGTGGAGGAGGGAGGGTTTCCGATTCTTGGGGCAATGGAACCGCTTCTGAGGGAGGTGGGAACAGTACCGACCGGACGGTCTACATCTGGGCGGAGCCAGGATCAATGTCCTAGGGAGATTTTTTTTGCTGGTGCTGTTGGGGAGGCTTTAAACTAATATGGCAGGGGTTTGGGAACCCACACAGGAAAGAAGAAAGAAATGATGCAGAGACTGAAGCTACAGTTAGTGAAGAAATAAGTAAGAGTGCAGTGCATTAAAGTTAAAAAAAATACAAAAATCGCTTAGGTCACTAGATCCTAAAAGGAGAATGAATATAAGGGCACTTTATCTAAATGCCCATAGCATTGGAAACAAGGTTAGTGAAATTGTGGCACAGATGTGTACCAAGGCATATGATTTATTGGCCGTTACAGAAACCTGGCTGCAAGGCGGAGATGACTGGGAATTAAAGATCCAAGGGTATCAGGTAACATGGAAAGATAGGCAGGAAGGCAAAGGAGGTGGGGTTGCACTCGTGATTAAGAATGAGATAAGGGCGAATGTGAGACATGATATAAAATCTACGGAGCAGAATATTGAGTCTATCTGGGTAGAGATTAAGAATAGTAAAGGGAAAAATATATCTGTAAATATCACTGTTGGATGTTGTCTACAGGCCACCTAATAAAAGTATTGCAGTAGCAGAGACGATTAACCAAGAAATAACTGAGGCTTGTAAGAAGGGAACGGCAGTTGTGAAAGGGGTTTTTAACTTCCGCACAGATTGGGGGAATCGGGTAGGTTAAGGATGTCTTAAGGAGGACTTCACAGAATGCATCCGTGATGGCTTTATTGAGCAGCATGTTAGTGAGTATATAAGGGAAAATACTACTTTAGATCTAGTCCTGTGCAATGAGGCAGATGAGATTAACGATCTTGTAGTCAGTGATCCTCTTAGAAAGAGTGATCGTAGTATAATTGAATTTCGCATTCAGAAATAGATCTAAAACTAATGTATTATGCTTGAACAAGGGAGACTACAACGAGATGAGGGTGGAGTTGGCTAATGTGGATTGGCAGCACAAGCTATTTGGTAGGACAGTTGAGGAACAGTAGATTAATATCAGAGAGGTTTTTCACAGTGCTCAACAAAAGTAAATTCCAGTCAAACGTAGAGACAGTAAGTATGGGGAGAGTCAGCCTTGGATAACGAAGGAAATAAAAGACAGTATCAAATTAAAAGCTCATGTGTACAGAGTTGCAAAGGGTTGTGGGAGACCGGAGGATTGGGGAAACTTAAAAAAAAAACTGCAGAGAAAAACTGACGAAGGGTCTCGGCCCGAAAGTCGACAGTACTTCTTCCTATAGATGCTGCCTGGCCTGCTATGTTCCACCAGCATTTTCTATGCGTTGCAGAGAACAACTAAACAAGAAATAAGGAAAGGGAAGATAGAGTACTAAAGTAAATTAGCACAAAATATAAAAATAGCTAGCAACATTTTTTGTAAATATATAAAGTGGAAGAAGATAGCTAAAGTCTGCCTAGGTCCCTTCGAAGCCAAAAAGGGGAAATCGTTATTAGATGAAAAGGACATTGCTGAGGCATTGAACGACTATTTTGTGTCGGTCTTCATGGCAGAGGAAATGACTAAATATGCCGAAGAAGGATGTTATCGACGAAATGGGAGGTGAGAACCGCGAGAAAATGAATGTCACTAAATAGATAGTAATGAGAAAACCAGAGGGCCTGAAGGTAGATACGTTCCCTGCTCCTGATGGGATGCATCCCAGGGAGTTGACGTTATGGTAGACGCGTTGGTAATAATTTATCAAAAGTCTCTAGACTCCGGGCAGGTGCCAGCTTGGAATCCAGCAAATGTCAGGCCACTTTTAAGAAAAAGGATGTGGGAAAAAGACAGACAACTATACGCCAGTTAGCAGAACAGTTATAGTCGGGAAAATGCTTGAAGCTGTCATGAATGAAGAGGTAGCGAAACATTTAGAAAAGAGTGGTTCCATCAGACAGACGCAGCATAGATTCAGAAAGGGCATGCCCTGTTCGACAAACTTATCGGAGTTCTTTGAGGACATAATGAGTTCAATGGATGGGGGGGGGGGGGGCAGTTGGATGTCGCATACTTGGATTTCCAGAAGTTGTTCGATAAGGTGCCGCACTAGAGATTTATAAATATGATACGGATTCATGGAGTAGGAGGAAGTGCATTGGCATGGATAGTGTATTGGTAAACCGATAGAAGACAGGCAGTTGGTACAAGTGTGTGTTTCTCTGGTTGGCAGTCAGTGGTGAATGGAGTGCTGCAGGTTTCGGTGCTGGGCCGGCACATGTTTACCATTTACATTGATGATTTGGAAGAGGAGACTAAGTGTATCACAGCAAGTTTTGCTGATGACACTAAACTGAGTGGAAAAGCAAATTCTAAAGAGCATGTGGAGAGTCTGCAGAGGGATTATAGATAGGTTATGTGAGTGGGTCAAGGTCTGGCAGATGGAATATAACGTTGGAAATGCGAGATCATCCACTTTGGAAGGAATAATAGAAGACCACATTATTATTTCAGTGGTGAAAGTTTGCAGCATGCTGTTGTGCAGAGGGATCTGGGAATGTTTGTTCATGAATCGCAAGAAGTTGTCTTGCATCTTCAGCAGGTTATTAAGAAGGCGATCGGAATGTTGGCCTTCATTGCTAGAGGGACTGAATTCAAGAGCAGGGAGGTCATGCTGCAGTGCAGAGGAGGTTTACTAGGTTAATTCCAGGGATGAATGGGTTAATGCACAAGGAGAGATTGAGTCGCCTGGGAATATATTCTCTGGAGCTCAGAAGAATGAGAGGGGATCTTATAGAAACATACAGAATTTGAAAGGGATAGATGAGATAGAAGTAGGAAAGTTATTTCCATAGGCAGCTGAGACTAGAACTAGAGGACATTGTCTCAAGATTCAGGGGAGAAAATTTAGGACGGAGATGAGCATAAACTGTTTTGCCCAGAGAGTGGTGAATCTGTAGAATTCTCTGCCCGGGAAAGCACTTCAGGTTTCCTCACTAAATATATTTAAGGAACAGTTAGATAGGTTTTTACATAGCAAGGGGATTAAGGATTATGGGCAAAAGGCAGGTAGATGGAGAATACGGACAGATCAGCCATGATCTTATTGAATGGCACAGCTGGCTCGATGGGCCGGATGGCTTACTCCTGCTCTTATTACTTATTACCTTATGTTCTCACTTTACAACCCTATCTACCATCGACACTTCCAAAAGATTATGCATCTGTGCTTCCTGATACCATGGTTCTAGTACACCTTGCGATGGCTTACCACTCACCATCTGCTTTTATTTTGTGGTTTGTCCTCCAAAACGTAACACCTTATCCTCATTAAATACCATCTACTATTTTAATTCCACTTTTTCCTGCTACAGGTCTCACTGCTTTCATTAACTTCTTCGTTAACCGCTGCCTTGGTGTCATCCACGAGTTTGCTGATCCTGTTTTCCACATTATCTTCCAGAGGGTCCATATATTTGAGAAACAACACCAGACCCAGCACTGATCCCTGCGTCACACCATTAGTCATAGACCTCCAGCCAGAGAGTCAAGCATTTACTACCATGCTTCTCCCATGAATCCAATATCTAAAGAATTTACTTAGCGTGCCATAAATGTCAATCAACTGAATTTTCTTGACTAGGCTTCCATGTGGGACTTGCTGAAGTCCAGGCAAACAACATCCACTGCCTTGTATTTTCTTGGGAACATCCACTGCCTTGTATTTTCTTGGGAACTTCCTCGAGAAACTATAAGATGGGTTAGACAGTATCTGCGCACACGAATCAGTGTTGACTACCCCTAATCAATCCTTGTCCATCCAAATACTCCTACCCAGTCCCTTAGAATAACTGTCAATAAGTTTACCACCGCCAGTGTTAAACGTACCAACCTCTACTTCGGTGATTTACTCGTACAGCCTTTTCGAACAGCAGGACAACATTAGCTATCTTCCAATCATCTAGTATCTCTTATTTTAAATAACTTTGCTGGGGCTCCTGCGATTTTTGAACTAGCCTCAAAGAAGGCATGAAGGAAAACCTTGGGGATTTATCCTGCCTGATCTGCCTTTAGATAGCAAACACTGCTTCCTCTGTAATCTATTTACAGTCCATGATGTCACTGCTGTTTTGCCTCACTGTATGTGTCCTGAGTAAATATAACTGCAAAACTAATTTAGATCTCTCCAACCTTCTTCAGCTTCATGCATAAATGCCCATTCTGAACTTCAAGAGGACCAATTTTGTCTGTTGCTATACTTATGCTCTGAATATATTTGATGATCTGGTGTTCCCCTTTTCCTTATCTGCTAGAGCAAACATGCCGTACCTATACCCTCTTGAATTTCTCCTTTAGTATCTCTTGATTTATTTATACTCATTCAGTACCTCATTTGTGATTCTCTGCCAATACTTGCTATGTACTCTGTGTTCACCAGGGTCTTAATATCTGTCAAAAACCAAGGTTCCCTAAACATCAAACACGAGAAAATCTGCTGATGCTGGAAATTCAAACAACAAAACACACAAAATGCTGGTGGAACACAGCAGGCCAGGAGGCTGTGTAGGGTCTCGAAGGGTCTCGGCCCGAAACGTCGAAATTGCTTCTCCTTATAGATGCTGGCTGGCCTGCTGTGTTCCACCAGCATTTTGTCTGTGTTGTTGTTGTTCCCTAAACATGTTACCCTTGCCTTTTCGTCTGCCAGGAACATTTACACTCTTCACTTGAGGTCATTTATACATTTGAAATCTGCAGTCTCAAAATTTCAGTTTTGAATGCCTCACACTTACCAAGCACAGCATTGCCCGAAAACAACCTGTCCCAATCCACATTCATCAGATCCTTTCTGATACAATTAAAATTGGCCTTTCTCCAATTTAGACTCTTAACCAGAGGGTCAGATCTACCCCTTTACATAATTATCTTTAAACTGCTGGCATTATGATCCCAAGATCCAAAGTGTTCCCCTGCGCACACCTCTGTCATCTGTCCTGTCATGTACACTATCAGAATTCCAGAATGAACTGTCTGTACTTATGACCTCAATGTATTGATCACAGAAACTTCCTTGAACCCATTTGACCAACAATATCCTATCCAGCCCTTTAAAGTATGGGTGTTCCGGTCAATAAATGGAAAGTTACAATAGCTTAGTATCCTAACCCTATGTGTCTGGTAACTGCCTGTGATTTCTCAACAAATTTGATCCTCTTAAACCCCAGTTTCACCCATATAGCCTCAGTGGATGAGCTCTCCAATTTGTTCTCTCTGAGCAATGCAGTCACATTCTTCCTGACGAGTTATGACAAATCTCCTTTAATCCCTCCTGCTCTATCAAATTGTGTCTAAAGCAACGGAACCCTTGAAGTCTGAGCTTCTAAGTCCTGCACCTCCTCCAACCAAATTATATTGATATTGTCATTCAATGTTCTGATCGATGCTCTAAACTGATCTGCATTTCCTACAATACTCCTTGTATTCAAATAGTACACATGTTTGAGCATTTGGATCACTGTGCTCTTCCTTTAGATTCCTGGCTTTGAATGCAGGACTGACAACCTCTAACCACACAACTGCTCCACTATCCACTCTGGTTCTTCATCCCCCTGCAACTTTAGTTTAACACCTATGCAACGTTAACACGCCTTCCCGCAAGGGTATCAGTACCCCTCCAGTTGGGGTGCAAAATGATCAAGTCTGTCCAGGTCCCAACTACCTTGGAAGAGAGCCCAATCATTCAAACATCTGAAGCGTCCATCGTGCACCATCTCAAAAGTCATACGTTAGACTGTATTATCATCTTATTTCATGCCTCACTAGCAGGTGGTGAGGGTGGCAATCCTGAGAACACCATCCTGGATATCGTGCGCTT
The DNA here is from genome assembly GCF_048418815.1 of Hemitrygon akajei. Taxonomy (NCBI): domain Eukaryota; kingdom Metazoa; phylum Chordata; class Chondrichthyes; order Myliobatiformes; family Dasyatidae; genus Hemitrygon; species Hemitrygon akajei. The sequence goes on from NW_027331954.1 coordinate 1,222,470, forward strand.
TAACCTACGTCCATGAACTCCCTTTCCAGGACTTCTTCACATTTCCTACCCTGCTATTGGTGCTGATGTGAACCCTGACCTCTGACTGCTCACCCTGCCCTTGAATCTGTTTCAGATTCCAAGCGAGATATCCCTGACCTTGGCAAAACACCGCCAGAAATCTTGTTTTCATCAACAGAATCTCTAATCTGTTCTCCTGACCATTGTATTCCCCGTCTGTGCAACTCACTGCTTTCACCCTTTCTGAACCACAAAAACCAACTCAGTGGCAGGGGCATAATCTCTGTGGCTTTGCTCTGCTAGTATTACTGAAACAGTAAGTTATTAGTTACCTGTTATAGAGGGATGTCCTGCAGTGTCTGCATTTCCGATTTCCAAATCCTGACAGTCCACCCAGTTACCTACGTACTGTGTAGCCTGTCAGCCAAACTCTCAGTTTCCTCGAATACCCTGGGTTCATCTGGATGCAGCTCCATTTCCTTCGCTCAGGCTGCAGCTGGATTCATTTCTTGCAGGTGTAGTTTTCAGGGATACCGGTGGTCTCTTTGCCTTGACACACCCTGTAGGAATAGTTCTCCGCTTTCCTGCCTGGCATTCCAACTGTTCTAACTGTGAAAAAGAAAGAAAAGGAATTGCCCAAACTCTAATGAAAAGCTCCAATTCCGCTCACTGAACGCTCTCTGATTTAAAATCTCAACTTCCCACTCTATCTCTGGCTCACTCACGTGATGTCTGCTCCACTGAACCCTTGGCAAGCAGATAATTGCTCCGCAAACAGAGGCGTTCACAAATTCGTGACTGAACCCGCTCACTTCTTTCAAAATCTCTTTCCTAATACGAACACTTCAATGCCTATTAGTGATATGTGGCGTGCAGAATATGCTTGCTCAGTCCATGTTCGTGGTAGATTTGTACCCATCCCTCCGCTCCTCAATATATTCCCCATTTTTCATTACAGAGCGTGACTGAGCTTGCGAAGAAGGGAAACAGAGCGGGCGCTTCCAAACTCCTCCTGGATCTGGTGATGGAGAAGGGCTCCGGGGCCCGGAGGGTGATGTGGGAATCCTTTGTAAAACTACACCACCATTTACCGAAGCTGAGCAGAATACTGAATGAAATACGGGAACGAGGTACGGTGAACAATACACTGTGTGTTACAGATGTAAATGCTGATGAATTTACAGTATTACACAGAACAGACTTCATGCAGATTACTCTGTTTGAACAGGTGACGGCCAGTTCACCTACATGGACACTGAGCGGGGTTTATCTGAACTGCCCAAGCATCTGAAAGGTAAGCGATGGAATGGAAATCTCAAAGTCATTATTTCATTCTGAGTCTCTGAGTTCTTGTCTTTGGAGATTGTTAGAGTTTGGCTGAAGCTGGAGGACAGGAAACCAATTGCATGTGTGACAACACGTCGCATGTTCCGGGCCTCGGGCTGCGACCCAGAGATCTCTGTGACATTTATAAGCAGACTTTTCCGTCAGTCAGAGGAAGCCTCGGCGTTCCCTCTTTCCCTAGCGCCGAATATCCCGAGATCTGACCAAGCTGAAGCCAAACCATTCCAATTGGAACATCCACCACTGGTACGGGAAATACCACACCTCGGATCTGAAGATGAGATGAGATTTGCTGTTATTCCTCCATAATACCACAAGGCATGGGAGCAGAACTAGGTCATCCAGCTCACCGAGTCTGGTCCGCCATTACATCATGGCTGATCCCGGGTCCGACTCAAACACATACATCTGATTCTCACCATATCATTTGATGTTCTGACCTGTCAGGACACGATCGGCTTCCGACCTAAATATACCCACGAAATTGGCCTCCAGCGCAGTCTGTGCCTGAGTATTCTATAAAATCACTACTCGCTGGCAAAAAGATTTCATCTTTGTAGGGGCATCAGCTCCGGAGTTCGAAGCAAAGGCTCCCGAGTTCCAATCCAGCCGTTTGCCTTACACGCTTTCCATCCGTACTGTGTAGAGCGTCGAGCTAGCAACCTGGTCTCGTAAAAATAAGAAAGCCTGCTAAAAACAACGCCGTCACGACGGCGTCCCAATTACTCCATTCGGAGTTAAGCGCCTTCTCCTTCTTCTTCTTCTCCTTCTTCTTCTTCTCCTTCTCCTTCTTCTTCTTCTTCTTCTTCTTCTTCTTCTTCTTCTTCTTCTTCTTCTTCTTCTTCTTCTTCTTCTTCTTCTTCTTCTTCTTCTTCTTCTTCTTCTTCTTCTTCTTCTTCTTCTTCTTCTCCTTCTTCTTCTTCTGTTCTAAAGGATCACCCTTCAATTTTGAGGCTGGAGCCTCTAGCTATGGAAATATCCACCATAGAAATCACCACATCCACAATATTTTGGTCTTTCAACATTCTGTAGGTTTCATGTAGATCACCCTGCATTATTTTAAATTCCAGTGAGTACAGACCCAAAGTTGCCAAACCTCTCCACATATGTTAACCACTTCATTTCCAGAATCATCCACATGAATCTCCTCCGGACTTTCTCCAATGACACACATAATTGCAAAGATATGGAGCCCATAACTGTTGACAGTACACCAAGTGCGGCCTGCTTAGTGTCCATAAAACCTCAGCGTTATGGCATTGCGTTTATATTCTGTTCCCCCTTCAAATAAATGGCAACATTGCATTTGCCTTCTTTACCACAGATTCAACCTGAAAATTAACCTTCTGGGAGCCTTGCACTAGGACTCCTAGGTTTCTCTGCACCTGTGATATTTGAACCTTCTCCCCATTTCTACTTTTACCAAAATGCATTTCAGCCATTTCCCAACGCGGTATTGTATATGCACTTTTTTTTATTGACGTTTCTTACAATTTACCTAAGTCCTACTCCATTCACGTTGGTGCGTGGCCTAGTGGACAAGGCATCAGACTAGTAACCTGAAGGTCATTGGTTCGAGCCTCAGCTGAGGCAGCGTGTTTGTGTCCTTGAGCAAGACACTTAACAACACATTGCTCTGCGACGACACCGGTGCCAAGCTGCACGGGTCCTAGTGCCCTTCTCTTGGACAACTTCGGTGGCGTGGATAGAAGAAGGCCTGTAGCTTGGGCAACTGCCGGTCTCCCATACAACCCTGCCCAGGCCTGCGCCCTGGAAACCCCAGGCGCAGATCCATGGTCTCTCGAGGAGACCGACGGATGCCACACACACTCCATTCACATTGTTTCTTCAAGTACTTACTAACTACCCCTCCAGCGTTCTTCATATCTTCCACAAACCTTGCCACAAAGCCATCAATTTAATTATCTAAATCATTGACAATCAATGTAAAAAGCAGCTCTTCCCCTGAGGAACTCCAGTTGTCACCAGCAACGAACTAGAAAAGGCCCTTTTTATTCCCACTCACTCCGTCCCACCTGTCAGCCATTCTGCTATCCATGACGTTATCTTTCTTGTAATGCCATAGGATTTTATTTTGTTAAGCAGTCTTCTGTGTGGCTCCTTATCAAATGTTTTCCGAAAATCCAAGTAAATGAAGTCCACTGCCTCTGCTTTGTCTTCGATAAACTCCAACAGATTTGTCACACAAGATTTTCCTTTACAAAATCAATGCTGACTTTGGCTTATTTTGATCATTAGTTCTCATCAATAATAGAGTCGAACATTTTCCCAACCGCTATGGTTAGGCGAACTGGCCTATAATTTCCACACGTTTCCCTTCCTCCCGTCTTAAGGAGATGAGTGACACTTGCAATCCTCCAGTTCCTCGAGGCCATATCAGAATCAAGTTAGTACTGAAAGATCATGAGCAATGCATCCGTTATTTCTTCAGCAAACTCTCTCGGGACTCTGGAATATAGTCCATCTGGCCCAGTTGACTTATTCACCTTCAAATTTTTAGGTTTCCACAGATGACTTTTTCCTTTGTAATAGTGATGACAGTCACTGCTTCTTCCTGTCACTCACGGTACTCTGGTACACTGATAGTGTCTTCCACAGCGAAGACATATACAAAGTACGCAGTAGCCGCATAGGACACTGATCAGACCCTACTGGGAGTACTTTGCTCAGTTCTGGTCACTCCACCACCGGAAGGATGTGGAAACTCTAGAAAGGGTGCAGTGGAGATTAACAAGGAGGTTGGCTGGATTGGGGAACATGCCTTATCAAAACATATTGAGTGAACTCAGCTTTTTTCTCCTTGGAGCGGCGTACGATGAGAAGTGATCTGATAGAGGTGTATAAGATGATGAGAGGCATTGATTGTCTGGATAGTCAGAGGCTTTTTCCCAGGGCTGAAACGGCTGATACGAGGGAGCGCAGATTTAAGGTGCTTGGAATTGGAGAGGAGAAGTCAAGTGTAAGTTTTTATGCAGAGATTGGTGAGTGCGTGGAATGGGCTGCCAGCGATGGTGATGGAGGCGGATTCGATAGGGTCTTTTAAGAGACTCCTGGATAGGTACATGAGCTTAGAAAAATAGAAGGCTATGGATAACGTTAGGTAACTTCTAATGTAAGTACGTGTTCGACAGAGCATTGTGGACCGAAGGGCCTGTATTATGTTATAGGTTTTCTATTTCTCTAAAGTTCATCTGCTAATTATTTGTCCCGCATTTCGACTTCACCAATATTATTTCCCATGGCCCAATATCAACTCTCAACTCTATTTTACTCTTTATATAACTGAACAAAAACAAATGCTATCCTGCTTTACATATTGGCTAGTCTAGCGTCATATTTCATCTTTACCTTTCTTATAGCTTTTTAGTTGCCTTTTGTTAGTTTTTAAATGTTTTCCCATTATCCAGCTTCCCACTGACTTTTGATTCCGTTTAGGCACACAGACACACACACACACACACACACACACACACACACACACACACACACACACACACACACACACACACACACACACACACACACACACACACACACACACACACACACACACACACACACACACACACACACACACACACACACACACACACACACACACCAAACAAAAGGCAATCAATAGAGATCACCAGCATTTCATTCGAAGTGGCACTGATGATATTGCCTAGCTGGTTAATGAAATATCTGCAAGCTAACAAACCAGCTCGCCGAGCCACACAAAATCAAGATCTGAGTTATTACACAACACTCAATCTAAGCTCGTTTTTCCCCAAGTAAGCTCGAGCACAATCACAATACAGACCCTTTCCTGTGACCCGACAACTGAAGTAGGCTTAATTTTTCTATTCCCTTTCTACATTGAAGTCCCCCAGTAAAAAAAAAGTATCATTACCCCTATTACTCGTACATGCCTTTTCCAGGTCCTTTACAATCTCAATTCCACATCTTAGCGCCTATTTTGAGGACTATATATGATTCCCATAATGTTTCTTGTTACCCTTGTAATTTATTATCTGCACCCACAATGATTCAACATTCTCTGACCCTATGTCCCCTCGTTCTGAAGATGTAATTCCATCTCGAAAATACAACCACACCACCGCCTAAGTCTTTCTGCCTGTCCTTTCGATACAAAATATACCCTTTGATGTAAGTCTCCCAATCAAGCCCTTATTTCTGCCAATACTCAGTTACGCCCACAACGTCATACCGACGAAAATCGCATGTTGCCTCTGTGGTACAATTTAATACTCGGCTGCGTCGGCATTTAAACCGAGCGGCACATCCTCAGCTCTATCATACTGGTTTCCATCACCATGCCTTATTAGTTTAAAACACTTGCAACAGCTCTAATAAATCTGCCAGCAAGAATATTGTGCACCCCTCGTATTCAAACGCAACCCATCACTTTTGTACAGTTCCCACCTGCCCCAGAAGTGCTCACAACTATTCGGAAATCTGACTCCCGTCCCCCTAATATAATTTTTTGGCCACACGTTTATCTGATACCTCAATCTATGCTCTGTACCCTTGCTAGGTCGGTGGTACCAATACTTACCACGACTCCCGGTGGCTCGCCCTCCGTTTTCAGGATATTGTGAATGTGTCCAGAAAAATCGGGCCCAGGAACCTGGGAGGCAAAGTACCATCTGTGACTTCTTTTTGTGTCCACAGAATAGCACATGACTATAGAGTCCCCTATTACTGCCCACATCCTCTTCAGTTTCCTGCTCTTCCACGTAACATCAGGAATTGCCTCAGTTCACGCACCAGATTCTCGGAACAGAGGGGACTGCAGAGATGGGGTGGGAGCAAATTGCCTGAGTTCATGTACTAGCTCCTTGGAGCAGAGGATACTGTTCAGGTGTGTGGTAGCGTGTTACACAGTGCCAAGCTCAGACTAGAATTCGAAACAGAAATTATGTTATTTTTCTTTGGCTCAGCACCGAGAGTTTAAACCTAACGGAGTATCAAGGTCTATTGTGAGAAAAGCAAAACAGAGAAGTATGTTCCACCCACCCCCCGCCCACTGTAACCCTCTGCAGTGTTGCACATTTCAGCAGAAGCTGAGCAGTGAAACCAGCCGCTCCACACAACACTCTCCTCTCCAGAATCACGTGTGCACTTGGTGCTTGCTGGAACACCGGGGAATCTGCAAACTACCAACAGAGCGGAGAGCGGAGACTTTAATAGCGAATCTGAATCAGATCAGAATTGTTTCTGCAAGATCGTTCACTTTCTGACACTCTTATCTCTGATTTCCCGATTTCACCCAAAAAATGTCGTTAACAAGTGTATTTTTTGTAACCCCCCCGGCTCACTTCAGGCTCGCTCAGCTCGCTTCCGTCTAGGGGGAGCAGCCTTCGGCCCCGCCAAACTGGGTAATCAGCTTGAGTGGATGTTGTGTGATGTCCCCAACCCCGCCAAATAACAGACAGTACAACATATGCGATTAAATGATTACACTTTATATATATTACTAGAACTAAGTGATTAATAAGGATACAGTATATATGAAGGGAAAAAAAATAAAAAAGGCGCCAAACTTATCGAAGTCCAAACCACTTCGTGCACAACCGTTGGAGCTCAATTAACGAAGTCTTCCGGCCACCAGTCGATTCCCTCAGACCTCCTCGACTCGCAGCTCAGCACCACCCGAAGTGATCAACCAAACCCATTTGTCCTTGTCTCCTCTCAACGCCGAAACTCCTGGTCTCGGAACCCCGCTTGGGGTCCTTTCCTCACCCAGCTTACAGCATCGCGCCATCTATCTCTGACCCCCTCGCGCTGACACCCCAAAAGCCCGCCAACAATAGCTTACAGACCCAGAAGAGAGAATAACATTAATCCCAATTGGTTAGAAAACGAATACAATTCTCGTCATGAGTAAATTTAACCCAAACTGCGAGAGAAAGCACTTATCATAACAAAGAAGCATTCCTAATTTTAACAAAACAAAGAAGCCATTTTGATTAACATACGCAGTTACAAAAGAACCCCCTTACGTTTTTAAATTTGCAAAATGTGTTCATTGTTCTGTTCATCAGATTAAGCATTGATAACTTATTTATGTCCGTTCGAAGATGTTCGACGGAAACACATGGAGACTCTGCGGACACGGACTGAAACATTGAGAGCGAACACAATCCTGATGAGGGAGAAGGTGAAGGTTTTCCAGCTGGTTGATCGATACGCTGACCTCACGGTCATTTCCACTGTTCAGGACTGGGCACTGGTGGAACATGAGCTGCTGGCAAGAGGCAGAGACCACGAGGAGTGGACAGAGAAACATCTCCACGGAGAGCTGGACAAAATCCGGACGGATGAGTTTTTCCAGATGCACTTTGTTAAAAAACTGGGAAGATCTTTCTGTGGAAACAAATCCGGGAAGTTCGCAGCAGTGGCCGGGGTCGCGGGGATCGGGAAAACAACAATGATACAAAAGATTGTTTACGACTGGGCCAGGGGAAAAATATACCAGCAGTTCCAGTTTGTCTTCAGTTTCAAATTCCGAGATTTAAACAACTTTAACTGCGGAATAAACCTGAGGGAACTGATACTGCATCAGTATCCTTACTTTTTGAATTGCCTGAGAGAGGTCTGGAAACACCCAGAGGTGTTGCTTTTTATATTTGATGGTCTGGATGAATTCGAGGACAGACTCAATTTTGCTGATGGTCGGAGAGACACAGAATCACAGTATACAGATCCTGAATTCCGGTGCAAGGTGTCTGACATTGTGTACAGTTTAATCCAGGGTAAGCTGCTCCCAGGGTGTTCAGTGCTGGTGACCACACGCCCCACTGCGTTACATTTCTTGGAAAAGGCAGAGATTTGTACCTGGGATGAAATCCTGGGATTTGTTGGCGAGGAATGGAAGGAATTTTTCATCAGGTATTTTGAAGATGACACGGTGACGGCAGCTGTTTTCAAACACGTGGAGGAGAACGAGATCCTGTACACCATGAGCTACAACCCCTCCTACTGCCGGATCCTCGCTCTGGCACTGGGCCCCTTCTTCACACAAAGAGTCAAGGACCCGCAGCGAGTTCCCAAGACCATCACCCAAGTGTACTCCTACTATATTTACAACATCCTGAAAAACCACGGCCGTGAGATTGAGAACCCCCGTGATGTGTTCCTCAGGGTTGGTCAGATGGCCTTCAGAGGAGTGTCCGAGAAGAAGATTGTGTTTACAGATGGAGATCTGATCAACTACAATCTGCAGCCTTCCCAGTTCCTGTCCGGATTCCTAGAGGAGCTTTTGGAGAGAGAGGATTCTGCCCTTTGTGTGGTGTACACATTCCCACAGCTCACTATCCAAGAGTTTGTAGCTGCACTCGCAATATTTATGAATCCATATCCCGGGGATATCCTGAAATCCCTCACTGAAGCCTGCAATACGACAGATGGGCGATTTGAGTTATTTCTCCGTTTTCTTGCTGGTCTCTCCTCGCCAATAACAGCTCGGGGCCTGGAGGAGTTTCTGGGTCCATTTCCTCATGAAACAACCTGCCGGGTGATTGACTGGTTGAAGGAGGAGGTTAAACGCCAGAGTGGAAACACAAGGAGTGAAGCTGGTAAAAGGAGCCTCCTGAACACATTGCACTACCTGTTTGAGTCTCAGAATCGTGGGCTGGCTCAGGCCACAATGGGATCTGTGGAAACACTTTCATTCCGTGGAATGACACTGACCCCGATTGACTGCACGGTCCTGTCTCATGTCATCGGGCTCTGCGATACAATAAAACACCTCGACCTGGAGAGCTGCCACATTCAGTGTGATGGAATCCAGCGGCTGGCTCCCGGACTGCACAAGTGCCTGGAGTTGGGGTAATTTGATTTATCTCTCACTCTGAACTGTGAAACAGCTCTATAGTCTTATTTCAATGTAAAGGGATTTGGGTAAAACAGTAGTAAATCAGATTATGAAGAGTTATGAAAAATGCCCAGACATTGCCCAGGTCAGTAATTCCTCAAGAACAGGAAAGTTCTGGAGTTCTTTGTGAAGGGTTGTTATAGAGTTCATCAGATCCGTGAACAACGGCCAATGGCTTAATGGTAGTAAATCACAGGAATGGCCGTGTTTCTCGCTGCCCCTGACACGTCCATTGACAATGTTCCTTCTCACTGTTACTGACACCCATAGTGACACTGACTGCAGCGGGTGGGTCACAGATTTACACCCCCTTCCCGGTGAGGGACAAGAGACCGTCAGCAGACTGTCCGAGTGGGGAGAGAAATACCATTGAGTGATAGTCCTCCCCTGCCGTTCCCCGCGTGTGCCTATCACCATCAGTCCACCTTTGTGACTTTGCTCACTACCAGATATCCACACCACATGGCTTCATCTCATTTCCCATTGTGGTCCTCAGTTCGGACCCACCTCTCGTGTACGATCTATTTCTGGATCATCTCATCCCATTGGATTAACTTTTCTCATCGGTATACTGATATGGGATCTCTCATACCAATCCCCTCCCTACTTTTGGATCTCTGTTCCCCGTTCCCCTTTAGGGAGATAGGGAGTTTTCTCTCCCTATCCCTTTGCCTCAGGTGGGATCTCTTCCTCCATCTCCCATCGACATTTCCCCAGTCACAAACCATTCTCTCACTTTTCATCACGCCCCTCCTGACCATCTCACATCAGGAACGTTTGCCTCACCATTGGGGAATGAGACGGAATATGTGGAGTTTACAGGGTCACACCGACAGACTAAATTACTGACATTTGGTGAATGCCCTGGAGCTGGGTAATGAGGGACGTTGACAGTGATGGGAACTCCGATTGGCGATTTACTGAAGGGTTTAATGTTTCCTGCAATATCCGAGTGAGAGAAATTCCCTCAGACCTGCAGTTTGAATCACTTTGTTCATTAATTTTTCTGTTTGTGTTTAGACTCGGGGGGAATGAACTGGGAGATTCAGGAGTGAAACTGCTGTCTGCGGCTCTGAAGAACCCAGAGTGTAAAATACAGAGACTGTGGTAAGACCAGACTGTGGGAGATTGTGTTTACTCTCACTGGTTGACTGATACGGAACATTAATGTGATCAGTAATTGTGTTACTGATAAACACTGGGGATTTGTACCGTCTACCGTCTCCCTGTGACCTTCACCTTCACTCTCTCTCAATCCCAGGCTGCAGAGAGTCAGTCTCACAGATTCTGTTGCCGAGGATCTCGCCTCCGCACTCAGTACAAACACATCACTGAAGGGGCTGGACCTGAGTGAAAATGAACTGGGAGATTCAGGAGTGAAACTGGTATCTGCGGCTCTGAGGAACCCGGAGTGTAAAATACAGACACTACGGTAAGCACCCGACTGTGGGAGATTGTGTTTACAGTCACTGAGTGTTTGAAAGTGAACACTAATGTGATCAGTAATTTAGTTACTGATAAACTCTGGTGGGTTGTACCGTCCCCTGTCTCTCTGTGTCCTTCACCCTCACTCTCTCTCATCTCCAGGCTGTACCGTGTCGGTCTCACAGATTCTAGTGCTAAGGATCTCGTCTCCGCTCTCAGTACAAACCAATCACTGACGGTGCTGAGCCTGAATTCAAACTCGCTCACAGACCGATCTGTCTCTGCTCTCCGCCGCGTCATAAAGACCCTCCCGAGTCTGGAATGGATCAGGTGAGTGTTTGTGTGAATGTTCAATCTGGTAAAATATCAGCGGATCTGCGGATTTTCTGGTGATAGTTGTCTGTGAATGTTGTTGAAATATTACCACTGGTCCCCTGTTACTGACACTGTTCTGTAATCTGTTTAATTCATCTTTATTCTTCCATCTGTTTCAGCCTGTGGAGCAATAATTTCAGTCGGGCCGGGAGGAAGGAACTGAAATCCCTACAGGAACCCAGACGCGGACTGGCAGTGGCCGTGTGAACATCTGAATGTGTGGACATCCCCGCCCTCCCCTTTAACTCCCTCCCCCCCCCCCCCCCCCATTCAACAGCAGCCCTTACCTTTAATGGCCGCTCGCCGGTTTTAAATCACAACTGTTCTAACGGAACTGGCTCCGGTCTCGCGCTCTGTGACATCGGAAGCGATCTCGCAGTGACGTATTTCCGCCTGTTGTCTGGCGGCGCTGCTTCCTTCCGCGGGATGTCCGGCTTCGAGACTGCCCCTGGTGAGACCGTGGGTAATTACACAGACAAGAAGAGGCCGGGACCGGGGCTCAGTCTGGGACTGCCGTGTCCCTGGATGGGATTATCCGGAGAGAATGCTTTTCTTCACTTTGCTGAGGACGGTGCATTGGGCAGTCTGGCCGATATAATGATGTTAATTTGACAGATCCCTCGGCAGTGACCGTGGATCTGCAGCGATCCAAGACATGTCCCTGAAGTGTGATTTTATTATCAACGGTTCCCCGGTGCAGAGTGGCGGTGATAAAGCGGGATTGATTATTCAACCTGTTACTCACTGTGGCCGGTCAGTTAATTGTGTGTGACTGTGCGAATCGGGAGCAGCTTATTTATTCCCGCAAGTTAGAAGCTCACATGTTCTTTAATTTATATTTGTCATGATGAAATCAATAAATCGCAGTAAGTTCCTGTCTTGGTCTCAGAATTGAGTCTCATTAGAGGAGAAACACACTCCCAGCGTCGGACACAGAGGGAAGCTCCCTCTACACCGTCCCTTCACACATGCCCAGGTTCAAACACACAGTGAAGCTCCCTCTGCACGATCCTATCACTCACTCACAGGAGCAGACAGAGACCGAAGCTCATGCCGCACTCTTGCCGGTCAGACACAGAGTGAAGCTTCTACCATATCTTCCCATCACACACAACCCGGATCACTAACAGATTGAAGCTCCTTCCACACCATCCTATCACACACCCACAGGGACAAACATAGGGAATTCTCTCCACACCATTCCATGATGCCATCCCAAGTACAGTCATTGAGAAAATCTCACGCCCGGTGTCACAATACAAAATTCTTCTGTCAGAGACAAAGTGAGGCTCCCTCCACCGTCACATCACACACTCACAGGGGCAGACGTTGACAGAATCTCTCTCCGCACCACCCAATGTCACACTTGCCGTTTCAGGAACAGGGTGAAACTTCCTCCACACCGCCCCATCAAACTCAACATGGGGTAGAAACAGTGAAGCTCCCTTTAAATCGTCCTCAAATCCCACACTGCCAAGATCAGACAGAGAGCGAAGCTCGCTAAACACCGTGTCATATCAGACACCCCGGTTCAGATACAATGCGGAGCTCCCTCCTCATCATCCCATCACTCTCTCACAGGGGCAGACGTAGAGTGAAGCTCCTTCGGCAGAGTCTCATCACATACTCCGCGGATCTGACAGAGATTGTAGCTCCCTCCACTAAATCCCATTACACACTCATCAGATCAGAATTGGAGTGAAGCTCTCTCCACATCAGCCCATCACACACTCCAAGATCAGACACAGAGTGAAGCTCGCAAAACACCGCCTCACCTCAGACACCCCGGTTCAGACACAACGTGAAACTCGTTCCGCATCATCCCATCACTCACTCACAGAAGCAGTAGCAGAGTGAAACTCTTTCGATAGTGTCCCATCACACATTTCCCGGATCTGACATAGACTATAGCTCCCTCCACAAAATCCCATTACACACTCCCCAGATCAGAAATAGAGTGAAGCTGCCTCTGCATCAGTCCATCACATACTCCCAGATCAGACACAATGTGAAGCTCCCTCCGCATCATTCCATCACAACCTACCGGATCTGACACAGAGTGAATCTCCCTCCACATCATCCCATCACACACTCCACTGATGAGACAGAGTGCGAGAGAGGAGTCAGTCTGGTTAGAGTCTCGGTCCTGTTCGCTGCAGTAGTGACGTTGGTCGCAGAACAATTTCTCCCAACTATCCAACGCTCGGACTGCAACCACAGAGGCGGGGAGTTGCGCCTTCAGATTCAAGATCAATTGCGCCTTCGAAACATGCTGAGCGCAATCTTTTGGTATGGCGAATGTAAGGCAATGAGTCGCTATCAGTAATACTTATCTCAATGAAATATCATGGTGACTGTCGAATGTTATCCACTGGAAAGTTGTGTCGTCCATGTTTAACTCTTTCCTTTGGAGAAAGACGCCTGTCCTCCACTCCACTCCGCATTCCAGATACAGGGCTAAAGTTTGTATATTGTCATTCTTCCATAGCCAGTGCGAAGGCCAGCGTGAGGTTCCTTCATCCCGATCCAATAATACGGTAGTGCAACGCCCGCAGTCAAGAGACTATTGTGCCGTGGCTGTTGAATTCACATAAGCCAAAATGGGGCCGTCGACACAATTGAACCATACCGATCAAGATTACATCTACGCTAGTTCCATTTCTCTCTGTGTGGCTCGAAACGCTCTAACATATCCTGTCCATGTGTCTATCAAGTTATCTTTCAACTGCTGTTGATATATACATTGCCTTGACCACTCCCTCCAGCTCATTTCATACACTGGTCACCCTCAGTATGAACAACCTTTCTCCTCGGGACCCTACTCAAATCCCCCTTTCCCCTGACCATAATGCTATGCCCTCTAGTTTGTCATTCTCTTCCCCTGGGGAAACGACTGTGTGTTCACTCTACAGATGCCTCTCACGTTTTATGCTCCAGTGTAAAACCAATTTCGTAAGGACCAGTGTAAACAGTCTCAAACTGGGCAGCTGTTCTCTATGACCCAGTCCCTCAAGTACCAGAAAATTCCTCTAAACCTCCTCGGCACTCTTTCAAGCTCAGTGTCATATTTCTTGCATCGGGGGGACTAAGACTGAAAGCTGTATATGAAATGTGTCCTCGCCAGCATCTGAAACTGAAACGTGCCGTCGCAAATTCTCTACCCAATTTCCTGATTGATAGAGACAGCAGGGAATCGTCGTCTTTTTCCCCTGCTCATCCTGGAGATAGCTGCGGAACTGCAGAGAATACTCCAAATTACGCCTCGCCAACATCTTTTAAAACTACACAACATCCCAACTTCTGTATTCAGTACTGTGATTTATGAAGGCCAACGTGCCAGAAACACAAAATATGAACAAAGTTATATAATTGCTTACATCTGAATTTCCGGATCCCTCTGGGAATTACTATCTGTACTCCTGATCCTTCTGGGTATCATCAGCAGTGTCCCAGATCCCTCTTGTATTATTATCTGTATTAAATATCCCTCTGGGAAATATCATCTGCATTCCAGATCCCTCCACTCTGCTGGCCTCTCATTTCATTGTGTTAGCCCTGCCATGCCATGTCCTCCCAAAACGCCACACCTCACTCTTATCTGCATTAAATTCCACCTGTAGTTTCAGACCATTTACTGTAAACCATTGTGGCCTTCTTCACTACACACCCAGTACCGGTGTCCTCCGAAATTGTGCTCATCCATTTTAGAACGCTATCATCTAGATCGTTAATATAGGAAACAAAACCCAGTACGGATCCCTGCGTCACACTAGGACTCCAGTCAAAGAGGAAGTCGTCGATTACAGTCTTTGGCTTCTCACGCAAAGCCAAAGTACAATTCAACTTTCTTGTCCTAAATGCCAAATGACTGAACCTTGATTAACCTCTGCATGCGAAATTCTGTCAAACTGTGCTGTCTTCTTCAGTTTTCCTGGAAATCTCCTCAACAACTCTATAGGATTGGCTAGATATGACATACCTAATCTGCCTCACTGTTCTTTTGCCTCAGTCTGTATACTCTGCAACAGTCTCCAAAGTAAACAAAAATCATCAGCTCCATGCAGAGATGACAAGGCTAATCTTCGAGGACCAATTTTTCTCTTTGATATTCCTTTGCTTTCAGTAAATCTGTAGATGCCCTTACGATTCTCCTTTGCCTGGTCTGCTTGGACATCCTCATGCCTTTTTTGTTCTTTTTCTTTTCCTTTTTAAATGTCCTCTTACAAGAGAATGTAAAATGGAAGATAAATGCAGAATATGCTGTGGAAGTCTCCAGACAGATGAAATATGAAGGTATTCTGGCCAATAATATTAAAAAAGGATACCAAACGTTTTTTTTTATTGTCATGTAAGGAAGCTAAAAAGAAGAGAGAGTCGATATTGGATCACTGGAGAGGTAGTAATTGGAGACAAAGTAACAGCAGGAGAGTTCAATAATTATGTTCCCTCACTGTGGAAGACACCAGTCATATTTGGAAATCCGAGTGTCAGAGGGCAGAGCTGCGCACAGTTCCTATTACAAAGGGGGAGGGAACTATAACGGATGGATTGCAGCCTAGGGCGCAGTAACTTGATGCTAAGTAGACTGTGGAAATATTCACAGTGATCTTTCCATTTGGAATGATTCCGGAGGTCCAGTAAATTGCAAATACTGTGCTACTCAGGACGACAGCAGAAGAAAGGAAATTATTGGCCAGGTATCCTGACCTCAGTAGCTGGGAAGATGTTGGGGTCCATCGTTAAGAATGAAGTATCGGGATAAAACAGGCCGAAGTCAGCCTGGCTTCCTTGAGGTGAATCGGTCAGATTTATTTGAGCTAAGACCTAACTCGCACAATAGACAAAGGGGAGTCAATTGCCGTGTTACACACTTGGATTTTCAGAAAACACGAGAGGGAGCGGCAAACGAGGATGCTAAACAAAACAAGATCCCATGGTATTACATAAAAAAAAAACATAGCAACATGGACAGAAGTTTGGCTGAGTGACAGGAGACAAATTGTTGGAATTAAGGGGACTATTTTTTTTTCCAGCATCCTCGTGCGCGGCTCCCTGTCAAACACTTTCTGAAAATCCAAATGCGTAAATAAAGCAATTGACCCTAGGTTTTTCTAGTTGGAAGCTTTTCCAGCAAAGCTTAGTTTCGGGACCTCTTCTGTTCACGTTATATATCCTAACGAGCTGGATGACTTGGGGCCAGGTTTGATGAAAGAGAAAGGCTGCGAAAGTTGAAAAAGCAGAAGTGTTTGGACAGAGGGGAATGAGCAGATGGCATAGGTGTAGGGAAGTGAGGTGTGGAGTATTTTTCAAACGGAGAGCAATTTCAGAAATCGGAGGTTCAAAATGGGAGTTTCAGTGCTGGAATACCTAAGAGTTACCTTGTAGATTGAGTCGGTGACAGGAAAAGCAAATGTAATCATATAATTAACTCGAGAGTGTGAGAAGGTACAAACATAGATATAATGCTGAGACATTGCTCGGGCCGTATTTGGAGTATATTCTGCACTTTGAGGGTCCCTTAAAAAGGATAAGCAAGCATTGGAGAGGGGACAGAGGTGACACATGGAAGTAAAGGTTTAATAGACGAGGATCGTTTTGTGGCTCTGGGCCCTTGTTCCCTGGAGTTTGGAAGACTGAGGGAGAATCTCATTGAACTGAAATGATTTTGATGGCCTGGTGGAAGAAGTTGTCCTGCAGCTTTTCTGCTGCGGTACCGTTTCCCAGTTGGTACTAGCTGGAACAGATTGTGGTTGGGGTTGACTCTGGTCTCCAATGACCTTTTGGGCACTTTTTACACAACACTCTTTGTAAATGTCCCCAACAGTGGGCAGTTCACATCTGCAGATGCGCTGGAAAGTCCGCACCAACATGGAATATTGAAAGGACTGGAGAGTGTGGACTGTGGAGTTATTCCAATATTCCGAAAGTTTATGCGCTGATGGGCCAGCATCAGAATGTAAGGACATCCCTTTAGATCAGAGATGAGGAAGAATTGATCAGCTGGGGCATTTGTGGAATTTGTCTTGATTAGTTCAGGCATCAGGGCTTACAGCGAGAAGGCAGGAGAATGAGGTTAAAGGGGTAATTAATCGGCCATGACGTAGGATAGACAGAACCAGGCCTGACCCGGACGGCAGCACAGAACCCAGCATCGATGACGTCATGCTTTGCGTGACCACGTCAGAGTTGTAACAGCCACAATTCACGTGTTCACGGACCACCTCTGCCTGACGTCACCATCACTGCCAACGCAGTGAACAAGGGCCAGGGAGTTACGGAGAAACGTGGCAGTGGTGCATCGCCCCGCGCCCCCCTAAATATGCCACCGGACCGCTGCCTTGTAGTTGCCTTAACGTACAATATTTATTGACATGCCTGAATTCAGAGATTTACAGTTGAGGCAGACGAGTGGTTTCTCCGGTGCTCAGAACTATCCAGCCGTCCGGCCACCGAGCAGAAAGTTTCCTCACAGAGCAGTCCGACAGTCCGCTCATAGAACATAGAATAGTGCAGCACAAGAGAGGCCCATTCGGCCTACAATGCTGTGCCGACCTAAACCCTGATCCGTCCAACCCACACCATGTCCATATACCTCCAACCTCCTTACAAACGTGCGCCTATCCAAACGTCTGGTGAAAGCCTCTAATGTATTTGTTTCTACCACCACAACAGGCAGCGCATGCCAGGCATCCACGAGTCCTGATTAAAAAAACTGACCCCCACACCCTCCTCCCGTTGAACCGATCCTCTAAATATACACAATATATTTAATGCTCTCCTTTACAGAAAGTCGCCGAGCTCATGGAGAAGGGAAACCGAGCAGAGAGATCCAAACTCTTTCTCAGTCTAGTGATGGACAAAGAAGCTCCGGCCCGGAGGGTGATATGGAAATCCTTTGTGAAAATGAGGGACGGGTTACCGAAGCTGAATAAGTTACTGCAGGAAATCCAGGAATTTGGTACGGTAAAACAATGCATTCAGCCTGAAATCAGATTTGAATGTTCCAGATTTAACCATGTTTGCCAGACATGATTTCATGAAAGCTTTACAATGTCAACAGGTCCTGATCCTTATGAGCACTTGAGTATCACCCGAGGCTTTTGTGGTTTGTCCTCGCAACTGAAGGGTGTGTGATGATGCGGTCATCTCAAACCAATTACTAAACTGCAGTCCCATGCAATTTCAGGTGGTTTAACGTGTGGATTACAGAGATCTGCCGAATGTTCAAAGGACTAGTTAGGGTGGATGTGGAGAGGGTGTTTCCGATGATAGGGAACATCCAGATCTGGAGGGCACTGCCTCAAAATTGAGGGGTAAAACAGAGGTAAGAAAGTTTTTATTTTAACGAGTGGTGAATCTGTGGAATGCTCTGCCATAGACCGTGGTGAAGGCCAAGTCCGTGGGTATATTTAAGACGGAAGTTGATCGTTTGCTGATCGGTCAGGACACCCAAAGATATGGTGAGAAGGCAGGTCTATGGGGTTGAGTGGGATCCGGGATATATAGATAGTTGAATTAATAGATTGATAAAATGGATGGATAGATAGATAGACGGATGGATAAAGAGATAAGCAGTAGATGGATAAAGAAATGGATGGATAAATAGTTAAATGGATAAATAGATGATAGATAGGTAGATAGATAGTTGAATGGATAGATAGATAAATAGGTAATGAGACAGATAGATAGATAGACATGCGGAAATCTGCAGTTACTGGAAACGCAAACAACACATACAAACTGCTGAGTTCTTTCCAGCATTGTATGTGCTGCCAAGAAAATGGTCGCTGTATTTTCAAAAGGAACATGCGTGGTGAACGAGCAGGGTATCATGGAGTACCGGGGGTGTGGGGCACAATCTACCTTCACCGCTCAGGATGGGATGTGAGATTTCCTTAGTCATTGACCGCATTCTCATCGATAGAAACTGAGTTATTTCCTGTCAGTTTAACAATGTTCCAATCAGAGTGTTCAATGTTTTCTAGTGCAGTGATAATTTTCTCACCGTTTCTATTGAAGATGTTCAACAGAAACACAAGGAGACTCTGAGGATACAGACTGAAACACTGAGAGTGAACACAATCCTGATGACGGAGAAGGTGAAGGTTTTCCAGCTGGTTGATCGATACACTAAGCTCCCGATCATTTCTAATGTTCGAGATCGGAGACTGGTGAAACACGAGCTGCTGGCAAGAGGCCGGGTCCAAGAAAAATGGAGACAGAAACATCTCCGCACGGAACTGGAAAAAATCCAGACTGATCAATTGTTTCAGAGCAGCTTTACCCAGAATAAATACTGGGAGTTCTGCAGCAGTGGCCGGAGTGGCTGGGATTGAGAAAACAGCAATGGTTCAAAACATTGTTCACGACTGGGCCACAGGGAAAATATACCAACAATTCCAGTTTCAAATTCCGAGAACTGAACTCCTTTAACGGTAGAATAAGCTTGAGGGAATTGATTCTGGCTCAGTATCCTTACTTTGGGAAGTTGCTCAGAAAGGTCTGGAAGAACTCAGAGGGATTATTGTTTACATTCGATGGTTTGGATGAATTCAAACACAGCATCGATTTTGCAGACAGTTGGAGAGATACAGAACCCAAGCACCAGTGTCCAGATCCCGAGTGGTGGCGTTAAGTATCTGACATTGTGTACAGTTTAACCCAGGGCAAGCTGCTCCCAGGGTGTTCAGTGCTGGTGACCATACGCCCCATTGCGTTACATTTCGTGGAAAAGACGGAGATCAGCGTCTGGGCTGAAATCCTGGGATTTGTTGGTGAGGAATGGAAGGAATATTTCGTCAGGCATTTTGATGATCAGACAGTGGCAACAGCGGTTTTCAAACACGTGGAGGAGAACGAGATCCTGTACAACCTGAGCTACAACCCCTCCTACTGATGGATCCTCGCTCTGGCACTGGGCCCCTTCTTCACACAAAGAGTCAGGGACCCGCAGCAAGTTCCCAAGACCATCACCCAAGTGTACTCCTACTATATTTACAACATCCTGAAAAACCACAGCCACGAGGTGGAGAAACCCCATGCTGTGTTACTCAGGGTTGGTCAGATGGCCTTCAGAGGAGTGACCGCGAGAAAGATTGTGTTTACTGACGGAGATTTGATTTTGATTAACTACAATCTGCCGCCTTCCCAGTTCCTGTCCAGGTTCCTGATGGAGTTACTGGAGAGAAAGGATTCCGATCGGAGCGTGGTGTACACATTCCCACATCTCACCATCCAAGAGTTTGTAGCTGCACTCGCACAATTCCCGAGTTCAGTGCGCAGGGATCTTGTGAAACTTCTCACTGTGGCACATAGCAAGGAAGATGGGCGGTTTGAGGTGTTTCTCCATTTTGTTGCTGGTCTCTCCTCGGGGGTCAGCCTGGCGCTGGAAGGAGTTTCTGGGCCCATTTCCTGACGATACAGCCTGCCAGGTGACTAACTGGGTGAAGGAGGAGGTCAAACGTCGGAGTGGAAACACGAGGAATGAAGGTGGTAAAAAGCGCCTCCTGAACACTTTACACTACCTGCTTGAGTCTCAGAATCGTGGACTGGCTCAGGCCGCAGTGGGTTCTGTGATACAATAAAACACCTCGACCTGGATCACTGCTACATTCAGTGTGACGGACTCCAGCGGCTGGGACCCGGGCTGCACAAGTGCCAGGATTTGAGGTAAACGTCATTTTTTCTCACACTCTGGATCGTATTTTTATCACACGTTTTATTACTTTTGCCACCCCCAACTAAAGTCCCTCTCACTCTTCTTCTCTCTCCCTCGCGCTCTTTCTCTCTTTCTGTCTCTCCTTCTCCGGCTTTCTGTCTCTAGCTCTCTGTCTTTCTTTCCTCTGTCTCTCTTTCTCTTTCTGTTTGTTTCACTCTCTTGCTTTCTCTCTCCCCCTCCCACTCACACCTTCTCCATCTCACTGTCTCTCACTCCCACTATTTCTATCATTGTCTCTATCTCTCACTCACTCCAAAACTTCTTTTCCTCTCTCCTTTCCTTACCTCTCCCCAGACTCACTACCCACTCCCCCCTCACATCTCTCTCTCTCGCTCTCCTATATCGTCCAGTAACAATTCCTTTTCTTTCACTCACTCTGTCCCTCTCCATCACTTCACCACCCATCTCACTCTCATTCACCATCTCTCTCGCTCTGCCCTCTCCCCTTCTCTCTACCTTCTCTCAGTCACTCTCTGATCTCCCACTTTTCTTGACCTCTCCCCCTGCCTGTCTGTTAATCTCTCCGTCTCTCTCTCTCTCCCTCACTCCTCGCACTCACTGTTATGTGTCTCCGCCTGACGCCACCGCACTTTTTTTTTTTTGCTGGCTCCTCCCTCCCCCGGTCGAAAGCATTATGATCTTGGCAGGCCCCTGTCCCCCTCGTGAGTGGGAGATTTCTCTCGATAGCTCTCACGCACAGCAGACAATGTACGGGAATAAGGTGCATTTACCAACGCGCACACACAGGATTTTATTTAGCATATTTCATAAATAACCAGGAGCCGCGGTGAAAGAGGGATAACTTGTAAATGACTTAATTTCATTATGTTTCCTTTGTTAGTACAGTGAAATCCTGTTATATTAGACCCAAGGTTTTGAATCTATCAGCATCTCTCTTTGTGTTTAGACTGGGAACAAATGACAAGTGAAACTGGTGTCTGCAGCTCTGAGGAACCCGGAGTGTAAAATACAGAGACTCGAGTAAGTACCAGACTCTGCGAGAACGTGATTGCGGTCAGTGGGGGGGGGGGGGGGGGGGGGGCTGACACTGAACAGTAATGTGATCAGTAATTGTGTGACTGATAAACACTGGGAATTTGCACCGTGTTCATTCAATATCTCCTCTATATATCTCCCCCCCCCACCCTCCCTCGCTCTCCTTCACTCACATCTCCAGGCTGGACAGGAGCCGTCTCAAAACTTCTTCCATAGAAGATCTCGCCTCTGCTATCACCGTGAATCGTTCTCTGACAGATCTGGACCTGGGTGGGAATAAACTGAATGATTCGGGACTGACTGTAGCTCTGAGGAAACCGGATTGTAAAATACAGACACTGGAGTAAGTACCACACACTGAGAGAACGTGTTTTCATACACAGAATATTGATGCCATCAGTAATTGATTCAATAATTAGATTTTCACCATTTCCTCTTAACCTGTCCTCCACTTTCTCTTCCCCTCTCCCTCTTTTTCTTCCAACCTCTCCCTCTCTATCACTTCCACTCTGTCTCTCTATCTCTCCCTCTCTCTATCTGTATCTCTTCATCTCTCTCGCTCTCTTTTTCACTCTCCCTCACTCCCTCTCCTCGTCCCCTCCCTGCCTTTCACACACTCTCCCTCTCTTTCTGTCTCTCACTCTTGCTTTCTCTCTATCTCTCCCTCCTTCCCTCATCCCATCTCCCTCCCTTCTCCACTCGCCGCACCTCTCTCTCCTGCTCACTCCAAATCCATTTCTCTATGTGTCTCCATCTCCCCCTCCCTCTCACCTCCAGGCTGTACAATGTCAATCTCACAAATGACTGCGCGGACGATCTCGTCTCCGATCTCCGTGTGCACGGCTCTCTGAAGGTGGTGAATCTGAAATCGAACTCCTTCACAGACAGATCTCTCCCTGTTTTACGCCACATCGTACAGGCCCTCCCGAGCCTCAGACAGATCTGGTGAGTGCTTTGTGTTCTGGTTCGATGTGATGAGAAGTCGGCGCATGCGCGGTCATCGTGTTAAATGTCAGTGTTGTTGAAACATTATCTCCGGTCCACTGCGATTGACCCTTCTTTGTCATTGTTGCTTTCCTCGCCCTTCTTCGATCTGCTCCAGCTTGTCGAGGAATCAGTTCAGTCAAGATGGGAAGAAGCAACTGAAGTCTTTGCAAGAGTCCAGACGCGGTCTGAAAGTGACCATCTGAGCATCTGAATGGGCGGACATCCCTGCCACGGAGTGGGGACATTCCTGGCCAGTTCCACGCACTGCATTTTAACCTTCGGGCAACGGTCCTATCGGATCCCAAGTTCCAGTCCAGGCAGAGGCAGTCTTACGGTGAAGTGACTCACACACCTATCCTTTCGGGTGTGTGTGCGCCACACAGAGGGGCATTCAACTATCCGAGAGAAACCTCTTGAGGACGGTGCAAGTTGTGAAGGGCGCGCTAACACGTACTCGAGTGATCCACAAGATGTGTCCTCCTCCCATCTTTTACCGAGTCACTCGGAGAGGTTAGAGAGTTGGAACACGCGATGGGGGAGCGGGAGGCCTCCGTCAGCAGGGCGCAGGCCTCGGTGGTAGCCGCTGTTACTCAGGCAACCTCTAGTGTCCAAAAGTTGTTTTACAGGATGTCGTGAAAAAATTTACAGCCAATGTGTTCTGGTCGATATCGGCGGGTGCTGTCACCAAGCAGGACATAGCCAATAAGGAGCCGGGCCCACTAATGGGATATACTAAGCAGAGGCCTGCTTCTGATCTGGGTCCCTTGACTAGAGCAGTGACCGGTAGTTTCCATTATCACTGTGGAGAAGATGGACACTTCAAGTGAGAGTGCGAAGGACAGGAAAATCTTTGGAAATTCAGCGGTCAATCAGTCAAAAAGAGGTAAACTTACAGAGGGACCCAGTTAAGGAATGTAATGACGTTTGGGAGACCATACGTTCCTATCAGCGTGTCAAGGCATATATTCCTGAGGGCTGAGTGGGATTAAGCTCTGCTGTATTTATACGGATTGATGGTGCTTATTGCTAGAGCTACACCTGACACCGGCTCTCAAGTTACTTTAATTTATAGACCCTTTTACAACCAGTATCTGACGCGCTTATCATTGATGACACGCAGTGCCCTGGAGACTCTGGAGCACCCATATGATGGCTCCTCTCCTCGGCATTGGAGTTTATGCAAGCAGATGCTGGAGTGACTGAGTCCATTGACTCACTAGTGTTGGTCTGCCCAGATCCGATTGAGAAGGGTGGAGCCTCCGTTCATGTGGAGACAAATACTGGCGTTGTGAGAAGGAGGATGCAAACAGAGAAATGGAGAGAACTTTTAGAAAACTTACTCCATTCACCCTGTGTTCAGAGCAGCGTTTGAGGAGCTGCAAACTCCTCATAAGCAGGATGAAGAGGAGAATGAGGGAAATGTGGGTTGCACCCACACTAAACCTATCGTGTTCCCTCATGGGTGATTCGCGAGAGCGACAGAATCCCCCAAAATTGCCGGAATATCTGAAGAATGGGTAAGAAGCTTAACTGAGAAGATGTTGGGGCACAAAGCTCTGTTTTCTACTGGTGAGGCCACTGTTGGTCACTCCATTGCTTGCCACACTATTAAAGCAGCTGAGGACACCCCTTTCTGAGAGAATTCACACCGGTTAGCACCAGCGGAGGGTAAGGATGCTTGGCCGTGTCGCCATTCACTGACAAAGTTAAATTCGATCACTCAGTCGGGCTGTGGAGCCTGGGCTACCGGACGACACGAGTGGTAGACAGGGAGAGGCACCGCCCAGTAGACGGGAAGCCGGAGCAGGCCATGATACGAGAAGGAAGTCTGAAAGACTCAAGAAACCCCCAGATAGGCTTCCTGATGAAAAAACGAGGGAACAAACTGTTGCGCCTATCCCCCGAGACACTACCATTCACAAAAGAATTGGAGATCCTGATGTCACAAATTCTTCGAGAATTCGTATTAATGGTGGGCTGATACATTTCAAGGTCATGAGGGCACGATTATTTTTGGTGGGGGTAGCGCTCGTTCAGATTTTTACTGCTATGCTGTAGGTATTTGTATAGAACGTAGAAGTTTACATCATATGACAGGACTGCGGTCCACAATGTAACCTACTCTAGAAACTGCCTTGAATTTCCATAGCGCATAGCCCTCTATTTTTCTGAGCTCCATGTCCCTATCTAAGAGGATCTTAAAAGATCCCTTTATATCCGCCTCCACCACCATCATGGCTAATGCATTCCACTCACCCACCACTCTCTGTATGGAAAAAATTATCCCCGACATCCCCTCGGGACCTATTTCTAAACACCTTAAAAATATATCCCCTCATGTTAGCAATTTCAGCCCTGGGGAAAAAGCCTCTGACTATCCAAACGATCAATGCTTCTCATCATCTTATACACCTCTATCGGGTCACCTCTCATCCTCCATTGGAGAAAAGGCCATGTTCACTCAATTTCATTTCATAGTTCTGTACGAGCAGCCTCTTCGGCTTTCAGCTTGTTTAGGTTTGAGCTGA